>NC_056737.1:904030686-904263186 GCF_019279795.1 Protopterus annectens
TTTGCTAATACTGATCAGAGATGCCTTCCCTTTTTGGGATTTTGCTCTATCATGTAGTAGCTTCCTCCTTCTGTTGCATAGTTTGTTTATGGCTGGGGTCCACCAGACAGGACGTCTGCCTTTGGAAGATTGGGTCTTGGTTTGATTTGGGATTGCATGATCCATGCATTCCTGAAGGTGTTCGTAGAATGCGTTTATAAAGGATTCTGCGGTCTGGGCCATGTTTTCCACAGACCCGGGGGCTTTGAAGGATTCCACCTCGATTTTGAGGAGTGTGAAATTTGCTTTTGAGAAGTTTTTCACTGTGGTTTTCAGGGCAGGGGGTGGAGTCGGGATGTGAATATCCAGTGAGATTAGTTTATGGTCTGATCTTACCAGTGAGGGATACACTTCTGGTCTGGAGCATAGAGTCCCCATGTTGGTGATGATCAGGTCCAGTATGTTTTCCCCTCATGTGGGAGTGGTAACAAGTTGTTCCATAGCATTTGAGTTTATAAATTCTAGGCACCTTTGGGCTAGGGTGTTGGAGCTAGAGTAATGCTCCCAGTCTATGTTTGGGTAGTTGAAGTCACCCAATATAATGGTGATTGGAGAGACCTTCATATTTCCCAGTGTTCTCAGGAAGTCTGAGTGGAGTTCCTGGGTTGGGGAGGGTGGTCTGTAGCAGGCTATAAACTGGAAGGCAGTTTTACCCACTGTTAGTTGCACATGGATAGTCTCTGATGCTTCATGCTGTGCCACCAACCTGGAGGTGTGGGTATCTTTGACAAATATTGATACTCCCCCTCCTTTTGTGGTTTGGTCCAAGTTTTGGGGCCGAAAAGCATAGCATGAGGTATAACCTGGTAGTGCTGGGGTGCTCTCAGGAGCCTTGAACCAGGTTTCTGTTATTGCACCGATGTCAATGTTCTCCATGCTAAGGAGAGTTTTGAGTGCGTGCATCTTGCGGTTTAGACTTCTGGCGTTGAGTAGCATTACTCTTAGTTTCTTATCCCTTGTGATACCTATGGAGGTGGGTTTGTCTTTTGAGCTTTGCCTAAAAAAGGCACTATGGGGGTAGCAAGAGCCTTTGCCAATATCCGAAAGCCCAGGGATGACAGGTGCAAGCCGACCCTAGTGAAGCATTGTGGCTTGTCGAGCATGTCATCCCAGGCTGACAGGCATTGGATCCCCTTTGAATGACACCAATACTTAAGCCAATTGTTGAAATTGATCATCTTGTCTTCATATTGTGGCATCATTCTTGGTGAAGGTAAGATGCTACTCAAGGTCAGGGTCATACCGGCCTGGGCTACATGCTCAGAGCGCTCCTCTATGTCTCTTTTCATATAGTCCAGGCAGGTACGTCTCAGGTCATTCACACCAGCATGGACAATGACTGAGTCATATTTGTACTTGCCTTGGAGTGACCTGAGTGCTTGTGTTATGTGGCAGATCCTAGCGCCCGACAGGCAGCTCACCGTGACCTTCTCCTTGTTCAGCCTGGTGAGTGGGACATCAGTGTGCCTGACGATAGAGTCATCTATTACAAGTGTATCAGGTGTGTTGTTCAGCCTTAAGGGCTGTGACTGTTCGGAACACTGGCTTTGTGAGCTATGTGTTGCACGTGTTTTGTTTTGGGGTAGCGGTTGCTTAGGTGTCTGCTTTGGAGGTCTCTGCTGCTTAGGCAGATTTTTATTTAGAGCCTCCGAGTATGTTTTTGTGTGTTTATGTGTTTGGTTTGCTGTCATGGTAGGTCTATGTGAGACTAGAATGGTAGTGAGTGTGGCTTCCTTCTCCTCCTGACTGGTTTTGCCAATACTGAGTTGAGAGAGCTTAGCCTCCAGTATGGCTATATGGCTGCATCTCTCAAATGTGTTTGAATTTGTTGGGAGGGGTAGAGGGTTGTCTGTGTACATGAGGCAGTTGTAACATTGCCTCAAGATTCCCAGATTCTCCAGCTGGACTGGAGAGGAGATTGACAACTGACCTTTGGACATGCTAGAATAGTATTGGGAATTCCTTTATAATTGAAAAAAAGGGCCAATGGGGAACGAGGTACTGAAGGGGAGTTTGTGAGGGTGTAATGCTTTTAATATTTTAGTGCTGACTTATATAATTGCTTTAGTGAGGAAGTGCCAGGTAACTTAAATGCGATGTGTTACAGGTAACTTAAATGAAAAACGACAAACAGTAACTTTCTTTCAAGTGAAACATGATAATATCACTACAGTTCTATGTAGTCACCCTGTGCATCAGCACCATGTTATCCTGTTCCTGCATCAATGTGACAGATTGCAGGAGGTGGCACAGTTTCATCATATGCACAGGGTGTGTACTTCACATGCCTGAGTCTGCCACTGATACATCCAATCGACATGTATGTGTGTGTGTTAGTGAGGGACAACAGTACAACATGGGGCAATGTTGATGCGGTGTGTGTGTGTATGTGTTAGCCCTAGGTGTTAGCATTATGCATGTGTGTATGCATGCACACAGTTCCACCTCATGGCTGCCATATACGGGTGTTTGTGGACAGCCACAGACTGTACCTGCCAGGTCATACAGATCACTGTCTCTGGCCATGGACACGGTACCTGTGCCTTCCAGGGGTGCTACGGACAGTATCAGTTACTAAGCCAGACTGGGTACTGTCAACAGAAGCAGTTGGTTCATGACTGGACACATGTCCCTGCTGGGACTGTCCAGATCCATGTGCATGTGGTCTCCTAGGGCGGTCTGATGACAGCACAGACCCGGCATTGCTGGGGCTGGTACTGGCACTATGGGAGTGGCTGCGGGATTGTTGTCATCTGTGACGACTGCTAGCTGCTGATGTTGCTGGCATACGTCCACGTCAACGCCTCAACCGTCCTGCATTGCCCTGGCTCATGGACATGTAGTTGTGGAATAGATCTAATGTGTCCCCCCAACGTCTGTCAATGACCTCGCCAACAGTACGGATGGCAGCCGCAACGTCACGCATAGTGTCATTCATAGCAGTGTGATGTGCTCTAAGCTCCCTCAGACCCTGTCTAGTGTACCGTTCCATACGTGCCTGTGCCTGCATTACAGCCCGGAACATAGCTGAGGTTGAAAGACCTCTGTGGGCACGTCTGACAGGGGCAGTACGACCACAGATGCTCCCACGAGAACCCCTGGACATCTGCCTGTGTGGTACCATGTCAGGACTGTGGCCATGGCTGCTGTGAGGGGATGCATGTGCCACTGATACCACATTAGCCTGGTCAATGCCCACTGTATGCTGTCCCTCAGCTAAGGACATTGGTGACAATGGATGTATCGGCAGGATGACTGTGCACATTGATGGGGTTGACTGCTGTGTACTGTCGATTGGCTGACCAACAACAGACCCTGACACACCTCCCTGTGCCATTACACATGTATCATCATTATCACTATCCCCAGCAGTGGCTTCAGGTTCCCTGCTGCACACCACCAGAGCAACACCAGAACCTGTGAGAGGAAGACAGGAAACACAGTTTACAATGTATACACAATGTTACCACAGATGCACACATGGGCACATGCACACATGGGCACATGGGCACATGCACACATGGGCACATGCACACATGGGCACATGGGCACATGCACACATGCACACATGCACACATGGGCACATGGGCACATGCACACATGGGCACATGCACACAGGCACACATGGGCACATGCACACTCCTCAGTACATGAGATACAAACACACACACACAGACACACCTGCAATCCAACACATAACAATACTGTTTGAGGGTATTATTACTATTATTATCATTAGTATTAAAAGTATTGTTATTACACACTCACCAGCATGGATTGGCTGCCTTGCTGTTACTCCAGAGGGACCTGCACAAATAAGACAGTTATTGTCAGTGGGCACAACTGTGCCATTGATACTGTGAGTATGATACAGTACAGTAGTACAAAAGTTGGCTTTCACAGGTGTACTGCTGATATTGAGAATATCAGTCTTGCACAATAATGTCCAGGATAACAGCTACAAACACAGTACACATTTCACACATGCATAAACTACCAGTGCAGAGAACAGTCAGCTACAGATATGGCATGTTACCTGCACACTCCATGTCCACATGCTGGGTGGCTCCAGCCTCCATCATTACACACGTCTGTGGATGTTGTTGTTGGGCTGGACCACAACACTTAGGAGGAGCTCCTCCAGTCTGGTGGGGGGGGTGTATAGGTGCCCCACCACCTTTGGCAAGCTGTTGCCTGTGGATATTAGACGCACGCTGAGGGACATTTCTAATTAAATCACTGCAGTGATGGAGTGCCTGCTCATATGTCTGGTTATGCATACCTATGTCATTTACCCGAGGGACAAAGTCTTGCCACAGTGCAGCCCTCTCCTGCTGGTTCTGGCTGGTCCGGGAAAAGAGTGTTGAAAAATCCTGCACCAGGCTCTGGTGTATCTCCTCATCCTCTGCTGCCGAATAACAGGGGTTGCGCTGATGCACCATCGCCGTGGAAGGAAAAGGAAAATATGTGAGCAAGTAGCATGGCACACATAATACTCTACTGTACTGATATCTCTGAACTGCCATATATAGCATCTGTCTGTCTATCAGGGAATACACATGTAAATTACCACATATCAGTGCTCAGCCAACAACTGTGTGACAGTGCCTGCCACACTCCTTACAACAAACTAGTATACACCAGCATTCAGCACACTGTTTGAGGTCCAATGCACAACCTCACACTGGGGGTACGTATTAAGGTAATGGATGGGGAATATTGTCATCCCATGCAATGCATGCAATGCACAGTTACAATTTCAATGGTAATGCACCCTAGTCTTTGCGGCCATACCCCTACCTACACTGCAGTCATATACACGGAACCACAGCACAACATATGGCAATGTAGTATGTTTGTATCCCAATAACTGACACATCGTTCTCTGGCCTCACACCAAGAACACACACTACCATGACAGACACAAAGTCATGCTGAGCAATCACACCATTACAGACCTTGCACACAGTCAGTGGCACACTCATTCCACCTCACATAGTTGGTATTGCAATGAGTACATGTGTGTGTGCATTGTGTCGTAGGTAGGTAGTATGCTATTGGCCCTGGGCCTACGGAAGCATACTGTTAGCAACCTTCAACTACATATGTATGTCCAGCCTTCACTAACAGTTGCAGTATGTCCCTTGCCCTATGCACATCTTCATATAAATATAGATACAGACTGCTAACACATATGGAGGGTTCACAGTATGTAGATTACTAGATTATGTACTTTACATTACCTTTGTTTCTGACTGCTGTTTTGGATGGCTTGCTGCTGGCCGGCTTGCTTGCTGCTGGCTGGCTTACTGATGGCTTGCTGCTGCTGTATTGATGTTTTTTTCTTTTTATTATTATTTTTTTGGTCTCTCTCTCTCTCTCTCTCTCTCTGTCTCTCTGCAGTTGCTGCAATTATATTATTGCATGTGTGGACTGGGAGTACAGGCTGCTTTTGTAGGTATCTGCACATGTGCATGTGATGGCCTTTGCACCAATTGTTAGCCAGCATTTACTAATTGCATGCAGCCTGCTGTGTGGTAATTGCAGTTCTCACTGTGATGTCTGGACAGTGCTATAAAATGTTAGGTTAGGTAGGCATAGCCCATTCAGTTTTTCAAGGTGGGGACCATGCTGGTTTGCTGTGGACACTGTTCTGTGAGTGTAAAGGTTAGTATGCTTCTCATATCTAAGGCTGTGCTGTAGGCACTGAAATGCATGTTGTACTGAAACCTGACTGTTGCTTCTTACAGTTCATTCTTCTCAGTGTGTATGTTAACTGACACCTAATAATACTAATACTGTTTACATGGGAGTATGTGCTTTCCTGTGGGACTTGTGGATTAACTGGTATACAACAGTAGCTCTTGCAATTTGTTGCTATGGCTTCACTATTTAGCCTTTACATTCACTCCTTGAAGGCCTGCTAAGTATCTTTACTGGAATGTGTTGCTATGGCTTTCCTATTTTCCATTTACATTCACTCCTTGTAATGCATGATATATTTCTTTCAGCAGCAGTTCCTTATATGTTTGGTGTGGTTTGTTGGTACTGCATGCAGTCTGGTAAGGCCAAGGTGTGGGGCTTCACACCTACAAGGGTATCTTATCTTGCTGCTGAGCAGTAGTGGGGCCTTGTACTTTGTGCTAACAGTTATGAATATCGGGCACATGCGGTGCTTGTAAACTGCTATACTGTCCTTATTTTATTAGATCTCTACATCCTTTGATATTTCTGGGTTGTACTCCTACATGAGGGTGTGCTTGTGGCCTCTTACCTATTCAAATATGGTGGTGTTTATCCTGCTTTGATAGTGTGTGTGGTTTGCAAGGTGATACTGTCACATTATTACCTACTAGCATGGCTGTTTCTCTTATCACACTAATGTAATGCAATTCCACAAGAATTACCAGTAAAGATACAAGAAAAGCTTTGCGTAATAGCCTTCCTATATTCCCTTTACATTCAGTCCTACTATTTCATGATATATTGCTTTCAGCACAAAGTTCTTGTATATCAGTCATGGCTTAGTGGTAGGTCATGCAGACTAGTGTTTCCAAGGTCCTGGGTTCGGGACTGACAGAGGAATTTTATTTTGCTGCTGAGCAGACTACAGGCCTTGTCATTCAGAGTGACTAAGGCACTTTTACGCAGTTGTAAGCGGGTTAGTGCTGGTTTGCGTGGTGCTCACGCATGCGCACTGTCGCTTAGCTTCGCACACACATGCTTAGCTAGGCGCACATAAGCACACACCTGCTGACTACTGCTTAAAAGTGCTTACTCTCGCGCACACCCATGCTAATTTCTTTTAAAGAAAAGAAAATGGGGAGATAGGAAAGTGGTGTAAAAGGGGGCACAAAGAGGGTAGGACAGTAAGAAAACAAGATTGGGATTTGCAGGAAGGATGTAGGAAATGCCCATAGCTTCCCATTTCTTTATCAGCAACAGCTGTGCATATGTGTGTAATTTGGTGTGAAATTTGAAACCTTCCACCCCTGAGAGAGGGGTGAGTACAACAAAAGATATACATATCCCACCTCCACCCCAGCACAAAAGACCACAGTGAAAAACTTTTCAAAAGCAGACTTTACTCTTCTTAAGACGGAGATGGTATCCTTTAAGCCCACTGTGCCAGTGGATACCACATCCCGCAATGCCGAATCCTTCACAAATGCTTTCTATGTACATATCCAAGAATGCATGGATCATGCAATCCCAAACAAATCCAAGTCCCTCTCCACCAAATGTAAGCATCCTGTCTGGTGGACCTCAGCCATAAACAAATTGTATAACAAAAGAAGGAAGCTACTGCACGTCAGAGCGAAATCCCACGAAGGGAAGACGTCTCTGATCAACATTAGCAGAAAACTACGTTCTCTCATAAAAACACCCAAGGCAAACTTTGAGAGAAAAATCGCTAAGGACACTAAAGATAACCACAAAGCCTTCTTCAGCTATGTTAGAAACCTGGGCGGAAACCCTCAGCTATGCTCAGAGTTGGTTCACAACAACAAAAAATACACGGAACCCACAGATATTGCTAACATTCTGGCTGACAGGTTCAGTGCAAATTTCTCGCCGCCTTCACCCCAAGAAGAAATACTTATCCCAGCTGAATGTAATCTCCTGTCATCTCAGATGTCCAAGTGAGAACCGCCCTAAACAAAGCAAAAACACAGCATCAATGGGACCTGATGGTATCCTGGGGTGCGTGTTACGTGAACTCCAAGAGGAGCTAAACCCACAAATAAAAATGCTATTTAACCTTAGCCTTACTTCGGGATATATACCTGTACACTGGCGTACAGCAACAGTGGTCCAACTCCACAAGGGGGGTGCCTCTACAGACCCTCGAAACTACCGCCCATAAGCTTAACTAGCCTGGTATGCAAAGCTATGGAAAGAATCATTATGGAACTCATAAACAGAGACATAGGGGACCTACAGACACTTGACCCCACCCAGTTCGGCTTTGTGAAGGGCAGATCCTGCCTTTTAAACCTGGTTGACTTTTTCGAAACAGTCACTAGAGCCATTGATGAGGGCAAAGCAGTCCATACAGCATACCTGGACTTGGCTAAGGCCTTCGACACAATACCCCACTCAGGCAACATAGATAAGATAAACAGCTTAAAAGTAAACCCTTATGTCACTAGATGGGTTGCAAACTGGCTAAAGGACAGAACCCATAAAGTTAAAATCGCTGGAGCAATGTCAGACTCAAAGCCAGTCACAAGTGGTGTCCCACAGGGATCTGTCCTGGGACCCCTCTTGTTCGGCATTTATTTCTCAGATGTTAAAGCAAACATGGGAGGCTGTGGCTGACAAAGTTCAGATGACTGCAAACTAGGTGCCATAGTCGATACACCAGCAGACACACATCCTACAAAAGGCCTCACTGAAACGGACAACTGTTGTAGTCACGGCCTTAAACTAAATGCCAAAAATGTATAGTCATCCCTTTTGGGAAAAAAAAAGTACCCACAAATTATCACATAGACAGAAACCCACTGAGTACGGAAAAAGTAATCAGAGACCTAGGGACCCAAGTAGACAGCGACCTCTCATTTGACACCCATGTTGCCAAAGTGGTTAGAAAAACATTGTACCTTGCACACCTCATCATGAAGGGATTCACATCCAGATCCAAGGATGTCATTGTACCCCTATATTCCTCCCTCATCAGACCCATGATTGAGTACAATGCCCCATTTGGTATTTACCATACCCGGCACTTGCAACAGCTGGAGAGACCACAAAAGTACCTCACCAAAAGGATCAAGGGTCTCCAACATATGTCTTATTCCGCCAGACTAAAGAAACTTCAGCTCTATTCAGTAGCATACCGCCTGCTCAGAGGTGATCTCTGCCTGACGTACAAGGCCATGTCCAATCAGGATTTGATGGACATGCTCCACCTCAAAAATCCAAATCCATCAGGACCACGAGAGCTAAAGACTTAAACCTCGGCACAAGTATGAATAGGACATGCTGGAGGGATAGATTCATAACCCAGAGGCTTCCCATGCTTTGGAACAGGATCCCAGTTCGTATTAGGCAGACGCCCTCACTGACTCTCTTCAAGAGAAATCTTGATGAGTGGATGGGAGATCGAAAGTTTACCCCAGGGGTCACATCTGTGTCACTGCTGGACAGGGGCACAGTAAACTAATTCTATTATATAAGGGGACCTTCATTGTGTCACTACTAGACAGAGGCACAGTATTCTAGATTTATTCTGTACATTTTTGTACCATTTTATGGAGTGGCAAAAGCCACATCACTATGGCTAGGCTTACAAATGCCCCAGGGCAGATAGCCTAGTACTATACTATGAAACTATGAAACTACTATGTTGTACAGCCAATTGTAATTACCAGTTGACATGTCCAGCAGACATGTCTGCAAAATGGGCAGCTATGTATGGGGCGTAATTTTTTTGTGGGAACAGAGTGCTCTTTTTTATTTTTTTTTTCAGGTGAGAGTGGAATGTGAGGTACATGAAGTAGGTATATTTGGGGAGGTAGGTAGGGGAGGTTAACAGACAAGACAAACAAGATGAATACAGGAGCGGAGTATGACACATGTGAGGGGGAACATAATTGATGGGGACGGATGTTTGGATATCGCGATCCCATGAGCCCACAGATGGCAACAGTGGAACTGAGATCCCCACCCATGGGTAGTTGCCACTGTGCCTTCACTGCCCAGAACGGGGCTGTGCTGGGGGCTGTATAGGACAGGCAGGCACACCCATGCCTCAAGCTGGTGTAGGGGTTCAAGCACAGAATGCCTGATCTCACTATGCACCACAGACCGGACACTTTGGAGGGTGAGTGGACGTTCTCCTCTGGCCATGCTTGCAGAGGGGGGATGAGCCCCATCCCCTGCAGCGCTTCCACCCGAAGGTGGCACAGGGCCACAGGAGGAGGTTCCAGCCTGGGCACTAGTGCCAGGTGCACTCGCCAGCTGAAGTGGGAGAGGTGGGTCCGCTGGAACCCGCCTTCCCTGTTGTCCTATGTTTAGCAATATTTTATGACATTTTGGGTTAGTAACAAACAATACCATTCAAAATTAGTTGTAAATTAGTTGTAACAGCATGCATCAGTATTCCCATTAACCAAACACCCATGAATTCCAAACATTGAACAGCAAGCATAACACATTTATATTTTGAACAACAGTACACAATCCAACAGCATGCAGGGTTGATTGATGGCAAAAGACCATCAGGTTTGGTTATGTGAACAGGGCACATGCATCAATGTACATGCAAATATGTATGAACCAACAGGACAAATGTCCATGGGAATTAATTGTGAATACACATACCCAGTTTGGTGTGGAATGGCATTATTTGTGAAAATAGGGTAGGCTGAAGAAATATTTCATTAACAACTTCAACTACCTATACATATGCTGTACATTTCTAGTAGCTGCAGATATATATACCCTACAGGTCTTAGTACAGTTTCTTATATGTAACCTTAGGAATGTTGGTGATGGGACTGTTACTGCTACATTAATATGCATTGCATTTTTATTCATACACATTCATATCTGGCTGTGTTCAGGTACAGCATCCTGCTACATTTGATTTATATGGCTCTAGACAGCTGTGGATGTTCATTATTTCATACAACCATACTATCTCCATATTGCAAGGGTACAGCAACATATCCAAATTGTGGGACAGACACATTCCAGTTTCAGTACTTTATTACAAACATTTCACTCCTTGGTTGTGGCTGTCTCATTCATTTCATTATGTACTGACTGCAGTATAACTTTATTCAAGACTTATTACAGCTTTCTTGGTCGATTCAAACCTCTTTCTCACACTCTCACTTGTTTTATTTTTACAATTCAAGATGGTACTTAATTCTAGGCATTATTAACATTTCTTACTTGGTTACAACAATCCTTTCCAACAGACTGACTTGTTTCATATGGCAGATTTTAAAAGGGGATGTATTTGACACATGTCTATCGTCTTTAGCTTGTTTACCAGTAATTTTCAGGCTGAAGCAAGTTATCTGATATTACAATACAGGTGGAAAATCTCTATTTCAGACTTGTTTAATTTTTATTTCTGGATTACAGGCTGCATCACTTATCTAATCATACAGTACTAGCAGAATCTTTTTTTTAGTTTTATTTGAACTTTATTAATATGTAACAACACTGAACTCTTTTACAAGCTGTCTCACTTATATTCTATAACAATTACAGCAAAATAATTACTAACCTGCCTGGTGGCGCAACCGCACCAGCCTATCATCATAGGCTCACCGATTCACGGAACGCACACCTGCAGCTGTAATATAAATTAAGTAATATTGGAACATACATCTCCATAATATCAGCTAGGATAATTTCTTACATACTTAATTACATGGATACTTACTCAGTAGTGGGGCATTGGGCATTTGCTGGGCCTCCTGGATCCAATGGTTCAGTTGGTCCTGCTTTCATCTCTTCAGGTCCACATGGTGGTGACGGACCTGTTCACCAGTCTTTGGTATGCTTGTGGCACTGGTGAGATCATGTGCCAACCGGTTCCACAACTCTGCCTTGTACGCACACAAGAGAACCTGGCCCTGCATGAGTTGAGCCTCATGATTGTGGACTAGGAGCCAAACCATATATTTGGACCTCTCAACACCCCACCTCTGTGCTCGGAAGTGACTGTCCTCTCCTACACCTGCCATCCTGACTACAAATAGGTTCCACAATCAGTTATGCTGTGTATTCCCGCCTATGGGGCTTATATATGCCGTTTTTCCCGCACTTATCTGTGATTGGCCATTTTGGAAATGTATCAGCTTAAAAAAACCTGCTTTGTCATGCTTCTATTTTCATTCATTCCTATATATATGCTAATACTGCATTTCTCAGTACAACTGTCATGGATTAGTGGTTCAGTACTTTGACTATGATGCACAGTATCCTGGGTTCGAGCCTGGGCATTGCTTTTTTTTTATTTTACTACTGTCTAGACAGGCTAGGAGGTGTGTGTCTGTGTAAAGGCGGCTTTGATACAGCTTGCTCAGTGTTGCTCGCCGGTAAGCCAGTTGACGCTCTGCGCAGCTCCACGCAAATGGCTTTCGCTGGTTAATGCATTATTTGGCTATGAGCACACATATTACGCTGTGTGAAGCATTGCTCAGCTATGGGCACACAGTTTCAGCGTGTTAAAGCACTGCTCAACTCCGGGCACTTATATTACACCTATTAAACCACTGCTCACCTGCGGGCAGTCATACTCAGCTTGTTAGAGCTCTGCTCAGCTATGGGCACTTATAAATTTTTTTTTTATTGTGTCAGATTTCTTCAAAAATACATGGCCCATTTCATTACATTTTACTTAAATTATAGTTTTATATATATATATATATATATATATATATATATATATATATATACATATATGTCAGGGGATTGTTTCGTGCTTATTTCACTAAAAATAGAAAATGATGTTGTTGGGGCTCGAACCGTGACTACCTCCTCTTTGGCCAATGTCTCTACCGCTACGCTATTGCTACTTGGCTTAATTAGCATATTTAGATCTTATATGCTTTTTCAATGACTGCTCGCTGTGGCTGAGCGAAGGGCACACCCACGCATATGAGCGCAATTACGGGCAAACATTTTTGAAATTATAAAAAAAAAATTAAACTGTTTATTTTTACGGTTTACATTACAGTTGGGCTTATAGTCTGTGGGGGCATGTGTGGTGTTGTTTTTTTTGACATTTCCGCGTACTCGCTCGTGGGAGTTTACTTTCAGGACTGTGACTCTTCTGGGGGCGTGTCCCTTTGCAGAACTCACCATGCGGACACGCCCCCTACTTTCCTACATGGACTGTGTTAGCCTAGGGTGTGATTCAGCATGCCCTCATGAATATGCATGGCATGTTGACGTCACACCGTTTAACTGCAGCCTCCGTGTAAGACATATTAACTCTTACACAGAGGTTTCGTGAATCCTGCCCAATATTATTTTTTTTTTTCTTTTAACTGGACTTCATCATATAAGGATTTCATTTTTATATCAGATAAGTATTGTATTACTATATAAGGGACATGGGGGATATGTTTTCTAGTTTTCCTATTTTTGTAGTTATTTTTCTGACTGGCTGTTTTTTTAGAGATGTTTAAATGATTAGCGTGACATTTTATCAGATGGATTTTAATGTTTTAGTTTATTTTTTCTCATATGGTTACTCAGGAGCTATTGAAGATGTGTGATGATGTTTAAACTTTTCTTAACTACTTAGATGTTGCTTTGTATTTTATATAGCTAGCAATCATTTTAATGTGTTCTTGTGCAGCTAACAACAAGCTTAAGCAATAAATTGGCTTGATTCATAAGTGAGCAGACAATGTTAAATGTCCTATTCACAGAACAGCCAACATATTGGCAGAGGAATGTCATGAGTAACAAAAAAATAAATAAATCAGCACAAGAACATCAACAGTAACTTCATAAAAGATATCATCCAGGTGGCACCAGAGAGTCCGAACATATGCAGATTAAGTAAGATGCTTGAGAGGAATGGTGTGGAGCTCTTTGTGTAGCGAATCCTGCAGCAGAGTGAAAAAGCCAGCATTACCAGTCCAAGTCCTGTAAAGCTCTACTGTGCAGTGACAGCATTTTGGTTTCAAGCTTCTTTGTTTTCCATTACTCTGTGTTTCTCAGGATGTGTACTTCGTGCTTCACAGGACATGGAACTTGTCTGCTGCTGAAGGGCTTCTGTACTGCTGCCATTTCTCTGTGTAGGTGCCTGCTTAATTATTTAATTAATTTTGTTTGGGCTTCTACTTGCTGGTTGGCAATGTGTTTCTCAATCTGGTTGGGAAGTGTGTTTTTCATGTTTCTCAATGTGGCGTAAATAATGTTCCTTTGCTGAAATCCATGCTGTTTGTGATGTTCCTCCACCAATTGTTGGCTATTCATTGAACAGAATAGTCAACATTATCTGTTCACAAATCTGTCAGTCGATGTCTTATGACTTCATTAGAACTTAGGTTAGCATTTTTGCCATGTCTTGTAAGCTGCCAAGAACATAAGATTTTTAAGGAAGACTAGCCAGAATGAAGGCCAGCTAGAGGAATGAGGATGTCCTATAGGTTCACAGGTTCATAGGTGTTTACTAGGCTAACAACCACAAGGGCTTTTTTAAGCCTAGCTATGCATCCCAAACCTCTGACAAATTCTGATACCCTTGATAACTGTAAACAGGGGTTTGGGAGATAAAACATTTACAAGCAGAGACCTGGGAGATTAAACATTTACAGATTGCCTGTGTCTATTAGAGACATAGGTGCCATACCAGGGATGACTTTCCTATTCCCCATCCAATTAACTACGTTTCACTTTAATTAAGTTAGGGAGGAACTCTGCTTTACATGGATTGGAAGCCTGTTCCATAGATGGGGTAGTCTTTGACATACATGCCTGTCTCTCCAGCAGGTCCTATTTATTTCACAGGCAATGTTTAAGTCTTTACAATAGGTAATTCTGGTGCTGTTTGTTCTGTGGATATGCAGCAGGTCCATCAGAGTTGGCTCTGAAAATGCCCTGTATAGATCTCCCTTCAAAAGCTTGTAGGAGACAGAATACAGGGATAGGGCCTTGAAGCTGTCTGCATAGGACATTTTACTTAAGCCCTGTATTCATTTAGTGAGGAACATCTGTGAATGTTCCAGTTGTTGAATATGCCTGGTTAGGTACATAACCAAAGGGGGCATTGTATTTAATGATAAGTCTGATGAATGCTGAATAGAGTGGAACAATGACTTCCTTGGACTTAGATACCATACCTTTGTTTATAAGTTGTGTGACATAGGTGTGGCATCTAAGTCCAAGGAAGTTATTGCTCCACTGTATTTGTCATTCATCAAACCTATCATTGAGTGCAATGCCCCCTTTGGTATGTACCAAACCAGGCATAACCAACAAATGGAACTTCCACAGGGATTCCTCACAAGAAAAATACAGGAAATACATTCCTGTATTTTATGTCCTGTATTCTACAAGAATTTATGGGGCATTCCAATATGGATGGTTGAATAATTTATGGAAGTGTTTTCTGTTTTTCCAATATATTTACAAATTGGTTCTCTCCCTAGTGTCATCTGGAGATCTTTGACCAAAGAGACAGTATGAATTTATTGAAATATGTATATGTGTTTTGTAACAGATTTTCAGTACAATTCAGGTTGGTGGATCATTCATTTTTTAAATATTGTGAATTTTAAAGTTTTTTTTAATAACTTCTTCATGATAATGGAAGTTTTTTTTTTTATCCTGGAGCAAGGAAGGAAGTTCTTTCAAGTACCTTTTTGATCTTGTTCATTTTTTCAGCCATTCTAGATACTGATCAGCTCTATATACTATGGAATTTTAAAACTGGTCTGCAAGAACTTTGCTACTTGGATTCTTTTATTAATTGTCTATTTATTTATGTATTTAATTAATTATTTGTTTTATATTTCAGAATGCATAATTTATGCCTGTGCCCTGTTTTCTTTTCTTTTTTTGTCAATTTTAAAACATTCAACTATATTTTATGTAGTATAATGACACTTATTACACTTTGATAGTTTACCACTGCTATGATAATATAAAATATAATGGTCACCTTTAGTTATTAGAATAATTAGATCTAGGTAATTAATAGCTAGGCTACAGTGTGTATGAATTGTAGATGGCAGATACAAAACGTATAGTGCATGTCACTTAAATGTTTCATACTACATGCAGGATATGTCTATTTTATTTCACTTATTTTATTTAGGCCATTTGTTAGGATAAAAAACACACATACAGAAATACACGTCTATCCAGTTTTTATACCTGGGTTAATCCATTTTAGTATCATGACCGATCAGAGTCTATCCAGCAAACAACAGGTATAAGCAGTAAACAGCACCAGTTGAAACGTACAAACATACACCCACCACAACTTTTATTATTTTATTTTATCACTCAGCTTGGTAAGTGGATCAAATGCAAGGAGCTCTTCAACCACGGAGTCACAGCAATATATGACAATGATGTAATGTAAAAGGGCAGCGAAGGGATAAGTTACCCATGATTATCCTGTCTATTAAGTTTATAGTATGTACCTGCAATAGCACTTCTGAGTAACTAGCAAAAGGCAGAGATGTAATAAGCATCACAAGATTACGCAGTCTATAGATGGAAGCTATTATGAAGTTAAAGTTACAAGTAAATGCAAAACTAAACAAATAATAAATAAAACAAGCAGCCAACTTGCAGCCCTAAAGCTGAGCAGCATGCAGAATGGACGTGAAATGTTATATCACAGTTTTACTTGCTTCTTTCTCACCTTGCAGATACACTGGCTTTTATATAGGAGTTACTGAAAAATCTGTGCTGATGGAGCATATTTTATGCACATGGTACTAACAGTATTTCATATGCAGAAATGCCATGCTTCAATATGCTTTTTTGAATTAATACTGCACTATAGACTTTGTAACTCATTAAAAGAAAAAAATATATTTTAGATTTTTTTTCTGAGTTTATCATTTCAAGTAGATAGCTAAGCACAGCAACACAAAGGGGTGGGGTAGAACCTATCTCCAAATTAAGGTCCGAGTTTACTTTTTAATTCTTACTGCAACAAGTTACAAGTGTTACTGACAGATGGATATGTAATGTTAAGAACAATAAAGTTGGACATGCAATGCATTCAATGTTCTGATATCCTACACTTAATAAATGCAAATTTGTGTAAACAGGGCATATTGTACTGTTGCAGTGAAAGTTCAAGTATGGGAAACATTTGCATAGGAGACATTTCGATCCAAGATTCAATTACTTAATGGTTCACTTCAAACTTGTCCAACTACAAGAACAATGAAGAAGATCATTGGTCTAAAGCAGATGCCCTATGCTGACTGGCTTAAAAAACTCAAGCTATACTCTGTCGCATATCGTCTACTCCGAAGTGATCTCTACTTAGCATACAAGGCCATGTCAAACCCAAAGCTATTGGACATGCTACACTTAAAGAAATTCCAATCCCTCAAAGCCACACGCTCCAGGGGTCTAAACCTTGTCATCACAATAAACAAAACATGCTGGAGGGATAGGTTCCTGACCCAGAGATTCCCTAGACTCTGGAATAGACTACCCATACATGTCAAGCAGAGCACCTCTTTGGCCCTCTTCAAAAGGAACCTTGATGATTGGATGGGAGAAAAGAAATTCACCCCAGGGATCACATCAGTCACCCTGCTAGACAGGGGTCCAGGGAAGTAAATAGTATGGGAAGAAATAGCCAAGGAATTGTTATGGCTAGGCTTGTACAGGCCCTATGGCCGATAGCCTAGTACCAACATATGAACCTATAAGAAAAAGGTAGATAAATCACCTTCTGTTTATACAACTAGGTTTTATAATGTTCACAGGTTTCAGCATATCCTGTGTCTTAGGCTTCTTAATGTCTTCCATTTATAGATTGGGATCTTGTGAAGCTTATTACAACTTCGTCTTACTCTCCCAAAAAGTAAATGGAAAAAAAAATGTATGGCTAGAAACAAGATGCCCATTGTATAACATAAAATGCATCATCATCTGCTTGCATCCCGTAAATAATTGTATGTGTAGCAGTAACGAACATATAAATCATAAGACACCATTCAGTTAGCAGAGACTGTAGCTTTGTTCAAAGTGTTTATTTTTCAAGTCACTGCGTGTGCGTGCGTGTGATTAAAGAACATCACACCTGTATAACAATGTGCGTACGCATACGATGCACTTTCTGATCCTGTTTAGAATATAAAACGTGGACAAACTGGTGCTTGTGTTGAAGATGTATCAATGTGGGAACCACCACAACAACTATTAAACTCTAACAGAATAAATCACTTCTATGTCTATGTATGCAGGGATACCTTATATTATTGGTATAAACTAAGTCAAAACTTTTAGCATTTCGTAAAAATCGACATGCGGCGTAACAAATGCATTGTGGTGAAATTAAGTGCACGCACGTATATAGAGTGCTTTTATATTATCTACAGGTATCTGACTCCGTAACGTTTGAATGCTTGGCTTCTTTTGAAATAATCATTTTATTATATGCAGAAAACCTGAAACGATTAATGGGTTGCACTTTGTAACAACGAATAAGACAAATTATTGGATCCAGTGGAATTTTCAGTTTTATGAGGAATACGTTTTCCTCACTTGTCACAAAAATTGTTGAACACATTTTGGTGAAAAAACGTTTATGTTTAGTACATACCTTTCAACCCAATAGTATTTCAAATTATTGTGCAGGCTAAAAAGTGGATCACTTTCTATACCCAAATCAGTAATCCATGATTTACAGCAGTGAGTTAAAAGCTGCTAAATGTATTAAGAAAAACAGTAAATCTAAATGATGCATTGATAAACCTTGGCTTAATATATCCATCATCATCATTACCACCACCACCATCATCATCATCATGAGTCTACAGGGACACGAAGAAGAAAGTGCGTGTCTTATTCAGTAACCCTTCTTTCTAGTACTAATTTTTAAGAAAGAACACAAATGAAAAGCTATAAAACCTGCCAAGTTATACAAATGCACTGCATTAAACTGAAACAAATCTCTCTGGCAACGTTTTGGGTGGTTTGGGAACAATATATCGGAGAGCCTTTAAGGAGATATTAAATCAGTTATTATAGAGTCACACGTTGCAGGAAATACACTTGTGCTTTCATAAACCCTTCATATGTTTTAAACTAGTTATTGTTATCTATATGTAAATAATGATTCATTCCTGTGAACATCTGCCAACTGTAAACATCTATGCCAGTTAATTCCAGTTGTTCTGCCATAATCTATTTAAACTGTTTCTACTTGCAGAGTAAGAAGGAAAGAGATTAGTTGTAGAAGTCCATACAAAACTAGAAACAAATTTAATAGAAAGAAAATAAAAGGGTACATTCATTGGAGTTAGCAGTTAGCATTTCAGTTTGTATGTTTTAGTTTTTCCTCCTAAATCACACACGTTTGTTTGTCGTAATGCTCTTGACAAACAGCAAAAGCTTGTGTCCTGCAAAATTAGGGGCCACACGCCGGAATCATCAGCTGTATATATTCCCTTCAACCCAAGTGTTTTACTTAGCTAACATTTCCAGAAATTAACATCCATATTTAATCAGGTCACTCTTGCAGCAAAACGTCACAAAGGGAAGGGAAATAGAAAGTGAAAGTTCTGGAACATATGTTGCTGTCAGTTTTTATGTTTAAAGTCGCCACGGCAATCACTGAATTATGTATCTCATCTTTCCAGTAGCAACACATTAAAACATGGACTGGGAGGGGAGGAACTGGTATCTGACAGCTCAGTTCAGGAAGAACCACGCAGTGTTCTACACTAGACTACTGGCTCAGACTGGATCCAGTGACTCTGCCAATATTATCGCCGTTAAAACGGGAGTCAGTAATATCGGGCAACATCTCCCTCTAGTGATAGCTAGTTTATTAGCTTACAATTTCAGTAATTGCAGCCTTTAAAACTTCCAGATACTGACTGCATTAGCGGAGGAAAACCTCTTAAATGTTTTGCCAGTGACTAGCTCATTAGTGCCTACCGAACATAATAGTAAAAGCTTAAACTTGGCAGTTTTATTTATTTTTTATCCCGTGAAAGTGTGCCTTTCAGACATAGGTACGTTGATTGCATTGCTGTGCAGTTTATAGAGTTGCAAGAATAGTAATTTGTAATATGAGAATTTAGAGGTCTGCTTAAGAATGAGTAATTATCTGTGGCGTTCATCAACGATTTCTCACATCATATATATGCATACTTAAAATAATAGAAAGATAGATACATAGATACAAACAGACAGAGAGATAAGAACAGACAGAGAGAGAGACAACTAGAGATATGGACGCGCCAATGGATATGGCATGTAGTTGTTCTGTCGCAAAAAAAGTTAACTGCTTTAATACAAGGAAAACTTACTCGGACACGTTGTTCTCACCCTGTTTCCCATAACAGGGAAATATATAACATGTGATGAAAGGATCGCCAAAAAACAAACATACTAACAAGTATTTTTGCAGTGAACGTTTGTCACCCATTGTGCGCTCACGAAGCACCTGTAGGAGCCATTCAGAATCCAATAGCCTCCTGAGTGAGTTTAAAGTATGTTCTGCAAAACTAACACTTTAAACCTGAACCATTTTGCATCTGTACTTTTGCTTACAAGTTTACTCATTCCCGGTCCCAGTAGTATGCTGGAGCGTGCTAAACTTATTTATGCAAGTACCCTTTCCACTGTGCCATAATTTACTGCTCCTATTCAATTAAATAAGTATTACGCATTACGCAGATCACCAAGTGCCTAGTCCCTCATATCAGATTGCAGTTGGGTACATTAAGGACACTCACCCTAAAGGGCGTGTACATGTGCTTTCTGGTGTGTGCTCACCGTTTGTGAAAATGCGTTTGTGATTTGTGTACAACAGGTCAGGATGGGTTATCCCAAGCAGTACGCGGGGGCGGACCGGGAGGCTGTGGCAGTTCATCCGTCGCCTGCAGGCGGGGCAGCTCTCATTCAAACCATGACTATATAACGAGCTAGGAGAAGCGGGGTTTTATACTAGCAGGGGAAAAGGGGGTTGTTGTAGATCGGAGAGCCCCAGACGGTGGAGATAGCAACGAAACTATGCATCAGCATTCAGGTGTCTGCACCATGAATGAAGTGCTAAAGCAAGCTATCGCCTACTTCATTCTACTGCCTCGTTTCTTCGTCACAGCCCTGATGCTGTGGTTACTGGACTTTCTATGTGTTCGCCGGCGGATTCTACTGCATATGAACAGGAGCCAGGAAGCCAGCCAACTACCTGAGGAGCCAGCCGTCTGTGTCTCAGATTCGAACCGCATGTTTACTCTAGAATCACTGAGGGCAGTATGGTATGGCCAGAGGACTGGACTTCTTCAAGGCTGCACATACTGGTTTGGCAGCACCAAATACAGAAGTCATCAAGCTAGAGGGGCAACACAAAGCCAAAATCTTGGAGTTTGGAGGCGGCCAGAGACCACTTATCCTTAACTTCGGAAGCTGCACCTGACCCCCCTTCATGGCACGTCTGAAAGCATTTCGGGGAGTCGCTACCCGGTACAAAGACGTTGCCGATTTCTTACTTATATACATTGAAGAAGCCCACCCATCAGATGGCTGGGTCAGCACAGATGCCCCTTACCAAATCCCAAAGCACCGGTGCCTGGAAGATAGAGTGAAAGCCGCACAACTAATGACTCTAGAGATCCCTGACTGCCTTGTGGTAGTTGACACTATGGACAATGCTTCCAACGCAGCATATGGGGCTTATTTTGAGAGGCTCTATATAGTTCAGCAAGAGACAGTTGTGTACCAGGGGGGGCGGGGTCCAGAAGGGTACAAAATATCTGAACTTAAAAGCTGGCTGGACCAATACAAGAGCCAGCTAAATAATTCAAGCACAGTTGTCATCCAGGTTTAAGTGTTAATAAACTTGCAGTAGGATCGTTCCTGTTGCTTTAGAGCTTGACTGTGATAACCAGTATTATGACTTCACTGGACTAATGAAACAACAAGTATGAATATGATAGCTGTCTTTATGAAAAGTGAAGACCCTTTCCGATGTCTGTTCACAGTGACTGTACGTTTTAATCTGACCTCACAAAACCCTTTGATAGTGTTATATATGTACATGTGTCTATGAAACTATGCTTTTTACGTTTTTTGTATGTGACTTTTTGATATTTGAAAATACGTTCTCTTCTAAGCAGGCTGATAGCATCATTGATATTTCTAATGATTTATGAAGACCGATTTTTAAATGGAAGCTCACCACAAAGTCGGATCTGAAGTACGATTATTTTTAGAAGTACCAATGGTACAGTATCACGTTGTTTGGAGTAGATGTGCCATATTTATGTGATTGATGCATTTTATACAATGTATATGACTATTTTTTTAATCAACTCTTTTTTTTAAATAAAATAAAAAAACTGACTATTTGTTCTACGTCCTTATTTGTTTATGTTTAATTTAAATTGTAGAAAGGGTTTAGAATACAAGTGAAGTTGACATCTTCTAATGTATTGTTTGACTTCATGGTGTATTTTAAATCTACCAAAACAGGCAAAACTACACAATCGATTGGATTATTTAATAAAGGTGCCGTAATTCAGGTAAGCTTATTGATTTACATATCCACACCTGCATAAAACTTTTTTTCTGTCCTTGTCTAAAAACACTTCATCCCTGATATTGTAACAAATTGTCCTTTATGAGATTAGAACCCCTACAGGTTATGTACTATGATGTGGACAAGGTGATGAGTGTACTCATTTAGCCAATTAGATTCTTTATAAGATTTATTGTATGAAACATTGAATAAATTGATAAAGCAAGATCCTCACCACAATACACTCATTGCATTTGCATTCCGGAGGGCATTTTTCTTCCCTAGCCACTTTAGTAGGAACTATGGAGTAATGTTCTCTGTATAAGTGTATGAGCTCTTTTTCCCATTGAGCATCATTAACATACTGTCATATTCACGTCATATCTTGCATCACTGTTATAAAATACCACTGGCAATTGTTGCTTCTTAGTTGCTGATGACAGTGCAGTCAGGAATATAACAGCACTGATACAAAAAAAGAAACAAAGTGTTTCTCACATTGCACACAGCTTACTTCGGTAGAAAATCTTATTAGATAGACATATAGATATATAGACAGACATATCAGACAAGTAGTCAAATGTGGACTTGCATTTTCCAAACAGGTATGCTTCTGCATGTCATGCCTTTTTTAAATACACATTTATTTTATTAATTGTATGCAGAAGAAAGCCCAGGAGCTTAATTTTGCCATGCTGTGTTTTAGTTGTAGGTCTGCTAACATTCTTCTTTTTTTTCTCCAAAAGACATTAATGTGCGTGGAAGAAGTCTGTAAATCTGCAAGTCGCCAGCATATTGGTAGTATATGACTTTTATACATTAGTGTTCCTCTAATTTTGTAATGCCTTTCTTTGTATTGATCATGCATGCCACATAACTGTGGTGCATATGCTTTCTTGAGCATGATTTGTGTCCTTGCTATTGTTTGCCTGCATGTATAGTAATAATATTTCTCCCTCATCCCAGTAATTTTTATGAAAACTGTCACAAGATGATGAAAATAATCTCCCAGACACTTACCTGAGTCAGACTTATATACACCACTAGCCCAATATTTGCGTCATTAGTCATACATGTTCAGAAATGTTATTTTATTTGTGTGATAAAGTAACACACACACACACTTACAGTCAGTCAGTTCACAGGTTTGTAAATTAATTTAGGAAATCAGAATTTGTATAAATGTAATATGTGACATTAACTATACATTGACTGGGGGAATCACAGTGCCACTGAATTTCAGTTTTGTCTTTTGGTGGCTTACACAGACACACACAAAACACAAGCACACACACACACACACACACACACACACACACACACACACACACACACCTTTTCACACTGTTGTACTGGCATTTAAGAGAACAGGATGAGTTAATAATATAACAAAATCAGTTGTACATTGATGGAAGAATCATAGTGCCACTGATTTTTTATCTTTGTACTTTGGTGACTCTTTCAAATTGTTTATGCTTACAATTATTATCGTGCAGAGTGTGTGTGAAGCTTTAACAATGAAAGTCTATTTTATTGTATTTGAAAGCTGCCTAAAAGTGAAAATGAAGCAGATGTCAAGGATTGTCCTGACATTTGTCAGTAAAGTTCAAAACATTGGTGACTTTTCTTTATACTATACAGCCTTCAAAAATGGATGGCAAGGAAATGTAATTTGTTTAATAAAGAAAAAAAAACAACATATGATGCTCCCATACTGTTACTACTACTACTACTACTAATACGACAAGAACAACAACAGCAATAATATTAATACAACTTCTATTACTATTGCAAATACTATGAATACTATTACTACTGCTAATAATAATATCATTAATTTTGCTTGTTCTAGTGGACTTCTCTAGTCTTGTTCTTACTATGACTTTTCAGTACTGTTTTCATAGTACTGTCTGCTCAGGCAACAATCAAACATTTTAGGCAGAGTAAAGCATATTAAACTGCAAAACTTTTATAAATGCATTTTTAAGATATAAAGTTAGAGGTTTAACTGCTCATTTTATTAGCTTTCAAGAAACAGTGACACACATGCACACATACAAACACATACACAAATACACACACAGATACTCACATACACACACACACGCATATATATATATATATATATATATATATATATATATATATATATATATATATATATATATATATATATATATGACCCCTACACATGGTCAACATTTCATAATGTTGAAGACCATATGGCCGAGACCATATGATCGACATTTGAAATGTCGACCATGTAATAATAATAAAAAAAAAAAAACACAACTAGCAGGGGGGCTATGCCCCCCGTAACTTAAATATACCAACTTTGAGATTGCACTACAGTGTGGAATATGAAAATCTTTCAATTTCTGACTGTACTGAGATGCCAGTTCCGTATGGTCAACATTTCGAATGTCGATCATATGGTGACGGCCTTATGGTTTTTGACATTATGAAATATCGACCATGTGTAGGTGATCCATATAGATATATATATATATATATATATATATATATATGGATTCCTATTACAAGAACGAAAGTTCACTGCTTCGAACTTGTAATAGGAAGCCTCACTTCTGCGAAAGTTCACTTTAACAAAAGTGAACTTTTGCATAAGTGCACTTCACCAAAAACACCGCAGCACAGTGGAGGACATAAAAAACAAGCTATGTCCTCCACTATTGTGCGATAGTCATGGAACTTAGGATTAGGGCACGGGTTAGGGTAAGGGGATAGTTAGTAAAGCTATTTCCTTACCCTAACCCATGCCCTACCCATAAGGTTTGTGACTATCACACCATAGTGGAGGACATTGCTATGTCATTCACTGCGCTGCAGTCATCACGGACCTTTCGGTTAGGGCACGGGTTATGGTAAGGGGATAGCCCTATGGGCTATCCCCTTACTATGACCCGTGCCCTAACCCTAAGGTCCATGAGTACTGCACGGAGGTTCAGTACAACACCTGTTCATTGTACTGAACTTTGTGTAAGTGCACTTTCGATTAAGTACACTTTCACTGCAGTGAGCATTCCATGCACTATTTCGAATTAGTGAAAATTTGATCTAGTGCATGGAACCCATATATATATATATATATATAGATAGATAGATACTTATACATACAGAAACACATAAAACACACAAACTTATATAGACACTCATAGTATGCATGTGTGCTCATAAACACACACACACACACACACACACACAAACTATTTATACTTATACATACAGAAACACATGCACATTTATATAGCCACACATTGTATATATGTGCAAGTTCACACACAAGCACGCAAGCATGCACACACATGCGTGCACATGCATGCATAAATAGACAGAGAGATAGAGAGATAAACATATGGGTATAATTCTTTGTTTTTATTCAATTGTTTGTAAATAAGCTGGTAACAAATCAGGCCAAGTGGGGTGATTAACATCTCTCTTTAGTGACAACAATTAATAAAAGGGTTAGCATGGACACACACACACACACACACACACACACATATATATATATATATATATATATATATATATATATATAAATAAATATATATAAATAAATATATATATATATATATATATATATATATTTATATCAGCATGGCAGTAAATAATAAAATAGACAAAAAGGATATATATGCCTATTGCTTCAATCATGTAGTCTTACACATAGCTTGCATTCAACGATAAAACAGGATATCATGTTAAAATAAAAAAAAAAGATCATGGTAACTGTTCACCAGATTCTTTGACATGTGAAATTGGAAATCTATGACTTTGCATATTCATTTCTTTGACTATGTTATATTATCTCATCAGACCATCATGATTGGCTATCTTGTTAGCAACTGCCAAGAGGGTTGCCTCCTCTATTCATTTCCCTCTCTTTCTTTTCCTTTCCCTTTCATAATATCTGCATGGATCTCTCTTGGTCCCCCCTCCCCCTCTCTTTCTGCCTCCAAACCCCTCACCTTAGATTTGTAGAGGAAGGGAAAATAATACCACAAAAAGTTAAAGAATGAGGTTAGAATTTTCTGTTGCTATATCAGATGGCATCATGTGAAAGAAGTCAGCATAAGAAAATGCATAGACTTCATCAGTCCTGGCTCTATGATGCAAAAGCTATTCCTGTTCATGGTGATGGAAAATGGAAATTTAATGCATTTTACAGAGACAGTTATACAACTAAAATGGTTTCCCATTTCCAACTACGACTGTTGTTATACTGTGTGTTATCACTTTTAGTTGTGCTATACTGCTTCCCTAAAGCTAACGGAAGAACACTCGCTAATGCAGGAAGGAAAATTGCCCAGTAAGAGATGCATTAAGGATAATGTACTAGCAAAAGAGCATATCTCTAATCAAATGTGGATATTATTGATGAACACAATGGAAAACAACTTCCAAGTTATTTTTGCTGCATGCCATGGAAATTACTTCAAAAACAATAGACATCTATAAAGGCAACAATAGTGCTTCTAGAAATGCAACAGTAATAATAGAGTTAAGCTATTTGAGAAAGAAGGTTAGTGGAATTGTAGGTCCCGGAACAGAAGAATTATACCCTTACAAAGTGCAGGAACACTATGGGCCAGATTTCAAAAGAGTTCCTCTCTGTAGGTCTGCCCTGATTCTGAAAGACCTGCTGTGTGAATATAATGCCTACCTATAAACAGGCTTACTAAGGGACCTGACTCCAAAACACTTGCTCTCAGCCTGCTCTTAATGTGAACATTATCACTTACTAGCAAATGTTTTGGAATCGGTCTGTATGAGTTTCTACACATCTCACTCCACAATAGATCTAGTGTCAGGAGTCTGAAAAATAAGAAGGGGGCTTTCCATGCAAGACACATTGATTATTATTCCCTATGAACTGTTGCAATAACAAGTGAACAGAAAACATAAATCATTAGGATGAGTGGTAGAAGCTCATCTTTCACCTGAACTCAGAGATTGCATCCCCTCAAGAAATGGGAATGCCCTTTTCCCTAAGGATGCTTGATATTGTAATGAGAATAACTAACTGATAAACAGTAGGATTTATAAGAAGACTTCCACTCAAAGAGGTGCAGGAGTATTTCCATTGTACTTTTATATCTATCTATCTATCTATCTATCTATCTATCCATCTATCCATCTATCCATCTATCCGTCTATCCGTCTATCTGTCTATCTGTCCGTCTGTCTGTCTGTCTGTCTGTCCATCTGTCTGTCCATCTGTCTGTCTGTGCATCTGTCTGTCTGTCTGTCTGTCTGTCTGTCCGTCTATCTATCTATCTGTCTGTCTGTCTGTCTATCTACCTATCTATCTATTCAATCTATTTTTTTGTTTGTTTTTCTAGTCATTCATGTTTTGTCATCATCAGCTCTCTGAATGGTAAGCTATATCTCTCCTGATTTGTATTTGGAATTGACAATTTGTACTGAGATTTTTAATCTACAATAGAAACCACAGTGATGGAAACAGGATTACAGAGAAGAAATGCAATGTAGAGATGCTGTAGCATGTGTTACATCAATGAGAATATTTTCTTTTTCTTTCTTTTATTCTTTCTTTCCTTTTCTTTTCTTTGCCTATACAGTTACGTTTTTCTGCATCCAATACCTTCTAACAACTAAATGAAGATTCAAGCTATCCCTGTGCATCAGTCATTCAGCTCTTGCTTTTCTTTTGCAGGCTAACAATATCAAATGTGAGACCATTTTTGGGATACTGCTTTTATGCTCCTTCATTTTTCTTGTCTAAAGTATTACAATTTTGTGTGTGTGCGTGTGTGTGTGTGTGTGTGTGTGTGTGTGTGTGTGTGTGAGTGTGCGCGCACGCACGTGCACTTGCGTGCTTTCTTAACTACATTTCTAACATGCCCTCATGAGTTTGCTTAATTCATTTTATTTCACAGATACACCCAGCTTACATTGTAATCTCCTCTCTACACCAATACATACATATTTTTCAGTTTTTCTTTCTAAACATGACTAGGATTGCTGACTTAGTTTCCATAATTAAATTGCTAGTGCTTAAATCCTGGAAAGTGAAAAATATAAGCTTTGCTATCAGAATGGAATTTCTAACTATATTGCGCTTGCCTTGAGTTATATGTTTTCACCAGAGAAAATAATCTATCCTCTGCTTTTTACACGTTAGCTTTTGGAGAATTTAGTACCAGTCCCCTTACCCTACAGTCATTTCCACTGACTGGAATACATTTTTCAGGAGTAGGTAGCTGAACACATATACAGGTGAACTACAGAAGTGTGAGTAGAAGGCCCATGAGTGTAAAACTTCTTTTACTATCAGTAAGTTCTAAGAGCTGTTCCCCAACACTGAGGCATGGATGTAACTAACTGTTACATTGTAACACAATTAAAGTAACAACTACTGTATTCCAATCAGCTTTGACAGTGATCCTATTCCTGCTGTATATCTTAGTCTAGACACTGATTTATATAACTTTTTATTGAATTAGTTTTCTTCACTCTGTTGTGGAACATAAATGATTGCACACAACACATAAATGAGAAATACTTCTAACATGACAGAAATACAGTTTTAACAATCAGACATTTTGTATCTAATAAATAATATTTATGAAATCAAAATGGACTCAGAACACCATTTCTCAAGCTAGGTTTCATATTCTCTTTTGGAAAACTTTGCAATAGTATCCACTACAAGGCTATATATTAATCAGTGGTCTGAATAATTCAAGAGCATTTTCACAAGAATTCTACTTCCTGGTGTTTTGATCTATCAATTATACACAGCAAAACACCCCGACTATCAGTGATGTAACAAAATACTACAAGCCTGGAAGGACTCATCAACGAAAGGATCAACACTGAATGGAATCCCAAAAATCTAGGAACTGAGATGGAGAATCCTTGTTCTCGGCAAACATATTTAAACTAACGGACAGCAATCCTTTCACTATCAGATGAAATAGCAATGTCCTTTTTAAAACCAACCTTAAACTACATCTACATTACACTAGAATTGCAACAGTCTCATGCATAAAAATGCCTAAATACTAAGGTTTCCTCCCCTCACTTACTAAACCAGCTCTTCTCAACTGTCTCTTTGTCTTTGTGCTTCTCAGTCATTTGTGTTCAGTGCTTTTGTGTTTCTGTTTTCCATTTTCTGTGTGTATTTTGTTTTCCACCATTTATTAAAGATTTTAAAAGAGGTAGAAGAAAAGACTCAAAAGAATGATATAGAGATAACAGAAAAAGGAGATATTTTTTGAGAAAAGTAACCCATTTCAGTACAAGTCTCATCAAAAGGGAAGGGATTGAGAACAGATACAGACAAGGAAGGTGAGATCAAATAAAATAAGATAATTAGGAAAGGAAGGTCTGCGAATGGAAGGTAAGTCAGATGCAAAAATTAAGTACAAACAAAAAAGAAAATGATAAGGTAAGTCAAAATGTAAATTCAAGGGTTACGAAATTATATAAAAAAGCAAAATGGATAAGTACATAGAACTGATTCAACGAAAGTGATGAGTGAAGGTGAGATAATTAAAATCTTTATAAGAACGAAAGGAAAAGAAAATCAGCTAAAGTTTGATCGCCAGCTATCTATAATAAAATAGACAATTTATGTGCCTGTATATTTATTCATATATTATTTAACTAATTTATTTATTTAATAACTGGGTGCATGCACTGGTCTACAGAACCTTTTCAACCTTGACAAGTTCACAAGAATATTAATACAAAAAAGACATACTTACATTACTATTTTCAATGCAAGTGTCACTATATGGGAATGTCAAAAGTTTTATAAGTACAAGTAGTTAAGTTTTCATTCAGATCAGTTACTATCACAGTAAGCCAGGTCATTGTTAGTACAGCTTACAGTAATCTTAGCTCTCAGCCTTTAATCTCCAAAATGTGTAACACTACTTCTCATAACAGCTTTCTCACAATTCGTCTTGGAAGCTCACAGAATAGTAGATGCATGTTACTTTATCCTTATTAAACATTTGTTTGGTAAATTTGTATTATTGACTATTACTTACTATGAATATCAGTTAAAATATTATTTTCACTAAATGTGTGGTAGACACTTTCAGTGTGGAACTGTGAGGAATGTGGCCTTTTTAAGACTCAAAGTGTGGAACCTTCCTCATAATAACATTCTCTTGACAGTTATGGCAATCATACATTCATTAAGACAATCGATACATAAATTGTCAACCACGGTTGGTGTGGTATAGTCACGAGGGCGAAGCCCAAGTGGCCAAACAAAGCCAGCCATGGGTAAATCCAGCATTACCCACACCCAGAAATGGGTTATTGCTATTATACAATTACATTATTTAAGAAAAAAAAAATTACTTTTCTTAAATAATGGCATTGTATAATGCCTCCTTGCTGACTTTCCACAGCTGTCTGGTATTCTGTGGCAGTTCTGATGTACTGCGCATGCGTATGCCTACGCAGTACATCAGAGCTGTGGGCAAAAGCAACGGAGAAAGCACGATCTCCATTGCTTTTATGTTTCGCTATGTTAAATGGGTTTAACATAGCGAGACAGCTTTAAAGAAAGCAACGGAGTTAAAGCTGTCTCGCTATGTTAAACTCATTTAACATAACGAGACAGTTTTGAAAAAAGCAATGGAGAAAGCAAGATCTCCGTTGCTTTTTACAAACTGTCTCGCTATGTTAAAGGAGTTTAACATAGCGAGACAGCTTTAAAAAAAGCAACAGAGAATCTCCATTGCTTTTTTTAAAGCTGTCTCGCTATGTTAAACTCGTTTAACATAGCGAGACAGTGTGAAGCAACTGAGATATTGCATTCTCCATTGCTATAAAAAAAGAGTGAGACTAATGCTAAAAGTCCAGGTGACCGGACCTTTTTCCATTACTATAACTCTGATTTACAACGTGCACGCTGACCAATCAGCATGCACATTTTTGAATATTATTGGGGGGCATTGTATAATAGGCGTATGATTACATCCATTTCCAGGTAAACACAAGCATTTCATTTCCTTATGTAAATGGTCCTTCAGTTTAGCATTAAAACTTTACAGTGTCTACAGTTTTCTTACATATGTTCATAGGTTAGTACTGGGCTATCTGCCCAAAGGCATATATTAGCCTAGCCACATTGTGCGGTATTCACCGCCCCTTTAGTAGTTCCCTAGATCCTTGTACTAGCAGCTAGTACCCTTGGCCCCTATCTAGTAGTGCTGTTGGTGTGATCCCAGGTGTGAACGTTCTGTTACCCATCCACTCATCAAGGTTCCTCTTGAAGAGTGATAGTGAGGGGCTCTGTCTTATGCAGATCAGGACCCTGTTCCATAGTAAGGGAAGTCTCTGCAAAGGGAATCTATCCCACCAGCATGTTGGTAAATTATTCCAGATAATCAGTCTCAGTCTGGTTACTGCCTTTTCTCTTTTATTGATTTTAACCCCAGTATCAGTAACAATCTAGCTTTATCTTGGCTGTCCAGAAAATTATGGGAGGAATTTAATAAAGCCTACATGTTTTTTTTCCAAGTAGGCATTGCTCAGTGCTGCTTACATAGCCGTGAACATTTTTAGATTCAGTAAGCGCTGCTGAGCAGCGCACATGGATATGCCAGCACATAAACTTCTGTGGCATGCAAATCAACTCATAAGGAGATGAATGGCAAATGAGGCAGGTAGAGCGATCCAGCAAGCAGACAAGCATCTCTTCAGATCCCATGTCAGTGTCTGTAGTGTACACAGAAAAATTCTGTGTACAGGAGCGTAGCCAGACAAAAGGGGTTGTAAAAATGTAGATATTTGGACAGAAATGTCATACTACATACACATGAGTGAAACTAGCATCCTGTATGTTACAAAAATTAAAGGAAATAAATTTTTTTAATAGTCTGCGTGACGTGCCCCAGTTTGCAAACATGCTTTATCAAAACATAAAAAAAGTTGGAAAAAAATGAAATAGTATGTGACAGAAATGTTTTACAGGACTGTGCATGGAGTCCCTACAATGGTACATTGGTGCTGTTGCTAATGTGGTTGGGCTCTGAAGCATGTAGTTTCCAGGTTGTGAGCAGAGCTACCTATGCAAATAAGATGGAGGTACTGAATAGCAGAAAGGAGGAATCATGTCCACATATCCTATTCACATAGGCTTAGCCCTATGTTGCTGTTTACACAGGAGGTAGCTGACACACTGGGGGGTGTCTACTGACTTGTAAGCTCATTTCAGCTTAGGTACATGTTTTTGCATGGCACACCACCTGGCTGAGTATGTCCCTACAAGGGAGTGTGTCCACTAACTTCTAATCTTTATCTTCCATGTGTATATTTGCGCAGAGAGCCACTACACTGAGCATGTTTAAAAATGTATTTAATTAGCTTTGAACCTTGTATAAGCTAAAATAGGGCCATTAAATGATGTTAATTATATTATAGGCAGGTGAACTGCATCATAGTTACCCAATCACACATTATGCACCTACAACAGAGGTCTATAAAGTATGCATACATCCTACATTCTGATTTTTCCCCCAGTACTCTGCACCATTAGAGTACAGAGTTGGGAATTTTATCTGAGAGAATACTAGGGGCTGCTGCAAGTCTGCTGTACCTGTATATGCTAGATGCTGAAGTCAATGCTGTTGCTGCTGCTGACAATAGGCCTATAGAGAGAAGGGAAAGTGTTCAGGTCCAGGATAACCTTCCAGGAGTTACATGAGCTGGAGATTGCAAAGCACTACAGGGTGGACAGGGACATACTACAAGAACTTACTGAACTCTGCTGCCCTCAACCTAGACCCAGACGCAACAGAGGGGAACCCACCCCAATGGAAACAAAGGTATGTGTAGCCCTTAGGAGACTTGCTAGAGGTACTTTCCAAAGACCAACTGGGAGCATGATGGGGTCTCACAGGCATCAGCAACCAGGGTACTCTACTATTTCCTGGCTGCCATGCTACCACATGCCAGTGAGCACATTTCTTTTCCCCTCACCACTGAGGTTAGGTCCGGCAATATGCAAGACTTCTACCATTTAGCACACTACCCCTTATCAACTGAATTCCAGTGTCTCATCTCCCTAAATATCACAATCCTAAAACCCTTCCCAAGACAGTGATCACTCCCCAATAAAAGTACTTAGATATATCCCTCACTTTACTAAACAACATAGATTTATCACATGCCACAAGCTTACTAACTTCCACCCTGACACCTTTAAATCTCTTCTCTCTAAAGTTAACTGGAGTTTCCTTACCCAACTCCCCCTTGATGATGCTGTCCTGTCTTTCAACTCCACCTTTCTCTGTATTCTTGACTCACTTGCCCCACTTCACACAATCCATATTAAATCTAATATATCTCCATGGCTGTCAAATTCTACCTGCATCCTAATAAAAAATAGAGACATAGCATGGAAAACATGGACCAAAACAAACCTCCCTGCAGACTTGCTAAAATACAAAGAACTTAGAAATCAGACCAAAATGCTTATTAATAAAGAAAAAAGAGACTTCTACTATAATCCATCCTCACCCTTGAAATCTATCCCCCCAAAAATGTTGGAACTCCTTAAACCACATACTACATCCTGGTGGTCCCTACTCCCCAAATCCTTGTCCTGATAACACTCCCAAGGATACTGCCTCCACCTTCAACACATATTTAATTGACTCTATATCCTAACTATTTAACCCCAGTGACAATTCATCTACATTTAATAATATTTCTAACCACTCTCTATCAAATCCCACTACACTCTCATCAAATCCCCCCCCCCTCAAACCTGTGCCCACTAGCTACATCAAATCCCTACTTTCTAAACTCAAACCTTGCTCAGCTTCTACAGACAGCATTCCTTCCCTTTTCCTTCAGTTCACTGCTGACTCTCTTGCTCTTCCTGTATCTATCTTAATCAACCGCTCCATTTCAGAGTCCAAAGTCCCTTCCATATGGAAACAATTCTTCACTCTACCAATACATAAAGGAGGTAACTCCTCAGACATCACTAATTTTATACCAATTGCCATCCTCTCTCCTCTCCCTAAAGTTCTAGAAATGTGCATACATAAACAAGTTATGCACTGCCTACCATCTGAAAATCTGCTTACACCTACTCAACATGGCTTTAAACCAAAGCATGCTGGTACTACTGCCCTACAATCATTCCTTAATACTATAACCCTAGCCAGAGATAACAACAAACTTATCTCCTGCCTATTCTTTGATCTCTCTAAAGCTTTTGACATCGTCTCTCAACCTCTCGTTTTGCACAAACTAACCATCCTTAACTTTTCCCCTGCTACTGTTGCATGATTTTCCAGCTACCTCACTGACAGATCTCAGTGAAGTGGCAATCTGCACTCTCTCCTCCTCTTCCAGTTAAAATGGGTGCCCCACAGGGTTCCATCCTTGGTCCATTACCTTTCAACATCTTCACTAATCTTCTTTATTCTTCCTGTCCTCAGTAATCACTGATCCAATATGCTGATCGACTCTGATGTCATCACTATTGCTGACTCTCCATCTGAACTCATCTCTACAACCCAGACTTCCTTTAGAAAACTGTCTGTTTGATAACCAGCTTATCCTTAACCCAGAAAAAAAAAACTACTGCATTTTCTTCCTAAAAACTACAACCACATTAAATCCACTTTCAAGATCCTGGCCCTAAATAACACAGACATCGAGGGGAAACTGTCACTAATCTCCTTGGTGTCATCATTGACAGCCAACTTAAATTCACTCTACACATTAACAACTGTATCAAGAAAACTCATCAGAAACTAGGGCTCCTCTACCGCAACAAAATGCTTCTCACTAGTGAAGCTAAAGTAACTCTCTCTTATGACTACCTCCTACCCAGTCTATTTTATGGCTCCCACATTCTTATTTGCCTCAACTTCACACTCCTTGCCAAACTTGAATCTACCTAGAATAAGATAGCCAAAATTGCAGCACATCAAACTTACAAGTCACATCACTGTCTCTCACCCAAACACCTTAACTGGCTTGAACTAGATCATCCACCTTCTTCTCCCTCAACTCCAGATCACCATCTCCATCCTTTATGAGCCTTCTTACTGTCCTACCCTATCCTCTATCATCTTACACCATTCACCTCCTAGATCCCTCTGGAGCTCTAAACCAGATTTGCTACAAATCCACAAACCTAAAACTAAGAAAGGATGTATTCTCTATAGCTATAATCTTTCCAAGGCATGGAACAAACACCCACTAGAGATCAGGTCACTCAAGCAACTTTGTCAATTCAAGCTAGCCACTAAAGAATACCTGTTAAGCCAGTGGACCTGCCTCTGTAACCACCCCCTTAAACAGCTTATCAACCCTAAGTGCACACCTCTATCTGCTCCCAACCTATGTAACTTTCTCTAACTCTCTAGACCTTGTCTCACATTAACTTCTCTATCCTAAGCACATTACATAATTCTTATCTGCATAATGTAAGATTTTATATCTGGTGACAAAACCATTGTCAGTCCTTCTGAATGATGTAGGATTCTAAATCTGACAGACATAATGATTAGTTTTCTGTACTAAATCCTTGTTTTTTATGCATATGTTGCTTTGAATATTTTCTGTAAACCAGTTGTTGTTTGTTTACTTATTTTTGTAAATTATAATCTGTAGAACATGCAGAGATTATCTCCCCGGGCCTCCGCTGAAAAAGGGCTACTTAGCTCAGTCGGACAAACCCAGTTAACAAATGTAAAATAAAAATAAATAAACAAATAAAAATGTTGGCCCTGTAAGTTGCTGCTGGCTTCCAAACTGCTTTCGTCTATAAGGCTGATGATGTCATCTACCTTAAGACTACCAGCTGCCAATGCAGCATCCAACTTAAGCCTTGGTGCATGTAATGAATACTGTGATCTATAGTGTATAAGACTAGATAGGTAGGAGTTCTAATTTCACTGCAGGCCACTTGGTGCATTTGTGTATGCCCATATGGCATAAATACGATCACCTCAGTAACTTAGAAAGAGGTAGGGTTTTGCAGAATTTAGTTGTAGCAGGTGATGTGGCCCTCCAAATGCCTGACCATGACTTGGTCTGCTGATGTCAACAAGCATAATATTTCCTAAACCAACAGTACTATCAGACATAAGGTGTGTTGTGTGCATCACATACTGTGATCAGTACTGTGTACCATTACATAGGTAAGTGTTCTAGTCTACATACAGCCAACTTGAACTTTATGTGTGCCATGCCATGTCCTGTAAGCATTAATTACAAGTGGTGTTATCCGCAATGTAGCCATGTTTGTGTGTGTGGCTGTTAGAGCAATCTACATCAGCTTATGGAACTATAGGACATTTGAGTCTTACTAGCATAATGGACATACAACCCTTACAATCATAGACAACTGTATACCCTTATTTACATGATCAGCACATATTGCACAGCACAAGAGGGACACAGGCAGAAGCCCTGTGGTGAAATTACGATTGCCCAGCCAGTCATACAGATGGCATGTGCTGAGGTGTACTGAGGTGTTCTGCTTGCCATTAGCCAGCATTCTATTTCAAAGCTGGGTTAAAGTTTGCTAGACAAATCTCCCCCACCAGCATGTATTATTAACATCACATACTAGGTTAATGTCCTTACAGTGATTAATCCATGTACTATGCCACCTACAGATATGCAGCATCTACAATCAAGCATAGTCACACATTGCCCTGTATGCAAGGCAGAGATCACCTCTGAGTAGTCTATATGCCAGAGGCTTCAATGACACTTGTTTCAAATGATCCCCATTAAGCACATGATGAAGACATGAATTTCCCTTGTAAGGAACCATACTGTTGTGTACAAGTACCAGTACTGCTTGGAAAGGTCCATTACCAAATTGCCATTGCACTCAGATATTGGCATGCTGAGAGAAGAGTACATGGTGGTTATGAGTATGTCAATTACAGGTGATTGTGCCCTCAGCTAAGACACATGATCCACATCATACCACTGGAGAGACATAGTGATCTCAGACACATTAGGTGTAAACCTGTGTGGCCAGGTCAGTGTGTCCAGTTCTTTCACCACTGAGTATGTGCATGTGTTGTGACTGATGTGCTACTTACTAGGTACATAGGTGTCAGTGATGGAAATTATAATAAATATATATTTGCATGCAGTTCATGGCCATTAGTATGTCAACAGGCATTTGCTCTTCATTACCCTCTTATAGGATATTGATATAACTCACAGACTCCATGAGTGCTCACACTTTGCAGGCTTCAGCCAACATTGTTAGACACAGAGAGGTTTGACTTATATTGTGGTTAAATGATTTCAAAGCAGTAGAGGATCAAGGACTGAGCCTGTTGAATACTGCTTCTTGCAGATCAACTATTGGAGGTGGATGTCCCTATGTTGAGTATGTGTGCCATCAATGGTCTACTAAGTGACCCTTATAGTGATAGTACCATGGATGCCTAAGTGGGTGCTTTGTAAACAATGTCTCAGTAGGGGATATAGTCAGATGACTTGGCTCAGTCCAAGGGGTTGTATGCCCTGAAGTCTCCTCACCCAGGTCCTTGGTGACTGCTTCAGAAATGTCCACCACATTTAACAGTCATGATCCCCCTGTCAGATATCCAAATTGTGTATAGTCAACTGTGTGTAGATCACATACATCTGTGCTGATCAGCTCCATGATGATTGCCCCTATAGGCCATACACTTATGGATGGTCAGACAAAGAGGTCTATAGTTCTGGTGGTCAGTGCATGCACTATCTCTGTGCAAGAGTATAACAGTTGTGTTGTCCAGTCAGCTGGGGTCCATCCAGTGGTTTCAGTATGATTGCCAGGCGTTCCGGATGGTGTTAGTAATCCATGACACATCCCATGCAGGATGCAGCCTGGTATGTTAGCTTGTCTAATAGATGCTGTGTATCCTCCATAGAGAGGCCAATTACAATCTACTCTGTAGATATAGAAGTTATAGGACAGGTTGTAGGACTGTCATGTGTCACATGTGGTGGGGACAGGGGAGTGAAGTTGATGCAGAACATGTGGTACTACAGGTTAACTATGGGTACAGACCCATTCTATGTGGCATCATTAACTATGAGTTCACCGACAATCTGGGCCTGTCCTTTGATGTTACACATGTATCTACACTGCGCATTGTAGTTTTGTTTTGTGTGGGTGGCTAATTTTGTAACTTACTGTGTCTACACAACATCACAACAACACTATATGGTTGTTATAGCTGAGGAGACTCTGTCACCATTTTAGGGGAGGCATTCTCAACCCAACTGTCACACAGCAATGTCCACCTCCTATTGTAGAGCCTGATGATGGCAGTTGTCCACCAGGCAGGTCTGTTGTGCAATGAGGAGCCTGTGTTCTTCCTGTCAGGTACAGCTGAGTTCATCCAATTTTAATGCTACTGCCATAATGCATGGGTGTACAACTCTGCAAACTTTCTGTCCCATCAGAGGGGGAAGGTGCAGTCAAGCTATGTAAACCATCCCACAGGAGGTAATAAATGGCTTTGTTGAAATATATGTCTGCATTTTCTGCAAGGGGGTTAGTGCTGGTAGTTTTAATGACACTGATCTGTGGTCAGATCCCACCAGTGGAGGACCTCACATTGGGGGGCTGTAGTGGTTACTCATATTGGTAAACACATGATGCATTACATTGGCTCCCTTTGGGGGGGATGTCATGACACTGCTCCAGAAGGTTGTAGTTAAGGATGTAGACTAATCGTTGGCCAAGTGAGCTGCAGCATGACTATGCAACACAGCTGGTGGTCACTTAATGCCACCCCACAACATAGTGCAATGATATATCTTGATAGACATATGTACGCACAAATACGTGCAGTAGGTATCTGGCTACATAGAACTGCTCCTGTAGCTAGCTATTGCTCATATGCCTTTCCTTACTGAATGGTACCTGCATTGTCTCCAGGAAATCACAGTGTTGCACAAAATCTGGATGTATATTTATCATTAATGAGCATGTATACACCACCTACATTCCCTTGAACACTGTCATTTTGAGGTGTGAAGATGTGGATGTGCATGTAGTCTAGTAAGGCTGTAGTGCTGTCCACAGCTTTGAACCAGATATCATTGACTGCACACATGTCTGCATAATTCAGATTGGGGACACATTCCACACACTGGGGTTCAGTGTTGCCATACCCACCATGTAGCAGCATAACCATGATGTTGTATAAAGATGGTGTTCTCATTGTCAACTTTTCCTTGAATAGTGCATCTAAGATGCATATTGGGGGTTTCAGTAGCCATGGCTATTACTCCAAGTCTCAGGGGTGAGAGATGAACACCATCACTGGTGAGCCATTGATGTCCGTTGAGCAAGGCATTCCAGGTAGACATGTAGTAGATCACCTGACAATGATACCACATGCTAAGGCAATTATTGACTTTCATCAATTTCCAAGTGTATGGACCCATCAACCGAGGTGAGTGTCAACTGCAGCCAAAAGGCATGCATATATCCATGAGAGACACAGACTGACTAAGCACAGTCATGTGTCTGCATACAGGCAGGTAACATATGTCCCTAGTCATACACACCTGCAGGAATGATGATGTCAACATTATGTTAACTGATATCCCTTGATTTGTGGCAATGTGTGGTAAGGCATATTGTGTCAAACCACAGACAGCTATCTGTGATCTGTCCCATATGTACCCACTTGATACAGACGTGTCTCAACATAGAATCACATGTGACTAAGAGGTATGATTTTGTGTTTTTGCCTTGAGTGTTTGACCGATGAGAGAGTGGTGCATGCAGTATTATGCATACTGTGTACGCCAGAGGTAGGATGTTCTGAGGTGTCTGTTTAGCAATGTGTCTGGTAAAGAGCTGCACATGTGCAGGTGTGTGTGCTGTGGGTGTAGGTGGTGCAGGATGTGAGCTGAGCATGTTGGCATCATGCTCATTGCAATATGTAATGACTACTGTTGGAGACATCATGGCAGCAAGGCTTGAAATCCAGTCACATCTGTCACAAGTTGTGTTTGTGCATCATAGGAGTAGAGGGGTGGGGACACTCTCAACACTTCAGCAGCAGGTCCTGCAAAGGTAGGGTCATGCTGCTACATGCTTGTGGTTGACAGCCTGATATACAGTGTTTGTAGAATACCTTGCAGTGAAGATGCATATGCCTGTGCATGCATAGAGGACTTGGTCAACTTTGCTGACATTAAGTTGGCCTTGCAAGTGTACAATGCCTATCAAACAACTAGATAGCACACTGGTTGTTGTGTGACATGATGTTGGAACACAGACATGTGTGTTAGGTACATAACTGTACAGTGTGACATGCTTAGGACATGTGGCATGTGGACACACATTGGTCAAAGGTTGCCAGTCCACTGCAGTAAGTCTCACAGACATGCCATGCAGATGTGCACCAGTAATCTGCTGATGTGCAGGATGCATGAAGTGCTGTAAAAGTGTCACTTATGATGGCTCACCACCAGTGCATTGATTGTTACAGCAAGACTGGACGTCTATGTCAATGGACATTGTATATTATATTGTAGCACTACAGCAGTGCTACTAATCCCCCTCTTGTCAGTTCCCTAGTGACATATCACCAGTCCTGGAACAAATGGCATAACACATGCAAAAGCCAACTGATTGCACAGGTTGCTAATCAAGGCATCTACTTGGAAAACAGTATGTGAAGCCTACAGAGACTTTAATGATGTGGGATAGCTATGTGGATGAATAAACAGGCTGTGTCCTGCTTGTCATCATGGGCTTCATAGTACTATCTTTGTGTGATGGCAGAAAATGTATTGGAGAATGGTATCCCATGTGAGAGTGGTGTCGGTGAAACCAGCAGTAGTAGTTGCTAGGCTCTGGCAATTCTGTGGACTCCCCTACTTTCCACAGTCTTGACAAGCTAATGCTGTCCCTCCAGTACACACCACTTGGGTAGTGTCCAACTGCAAAACACCTGTGTAAAACCTCCACCTTACCTTTAAAGGATATACATATTACACTTCCCTAGCATGTTTGTCTCTGCTGTGTACACACACCTTGGATGACTCTCTTCTTGGAACATGCTGGAAGCAACTGCAATATTTAGTTGCATAAAGGACAACTAGCATGTAGTGCAAAGCAGTGCCCCCAGATTTCTGAGTCATGTGACATGAAATGCCATGACAGGAGTTAGCATGGATATGAGCAGTAACACTCTTGTACACTGGACAACACACTGTTTGTTATGCTTAAGGGCACATCATGCCTACTAACTCTAACTGGTGGACACCATTGAGTGTTACAGTATACAATGGATGATGAGAATATTAATCAGTCTATGACCTGACAAGGTGTTTGACAATATTAGTCCAGCAGACCTTCCTGGAAACTATGTAGGTTATCTACAGAGTGTGATGTCAGTTGGTGGGTAGGCAAGTGCCGACAGTCATAATCTGAGAAGATAAAAATTGGGAGATCTATTCTACAATGACGCCAGTCACCAGTGTATTTCCCCAGACATGACTGATGGTACCCCTTCTACCCATTGCTTCTCTCCAGTCACAGCCACTGTCAGACCCCCATCTGGCTACATTAGCAGGTGATTGCATATCAGGAGCTGTCACTGAATCTCACACAGAAGCTAACGTTACACAGGATGGCCTGTGACACACATTCAGTTGCTGTCTGAGCCACTGACAAATACTAAATGCCAACAACTGCACATTACTATCCTTTGGAAAGTCATTCTCTCCTCAGAAATATAGTAGTGTCTGCACACCACACACCGTTGAGCCATTACTCATGGATGTATGGACACAGAGAGAAATGTAGCCTTTGACCTTCAGTGGTCAGTGAGATGTGGGGATGCATTGTGCAACCTAAACAAACAGGTCTGTGAGGTAATTCCCAGACTGTCCTTGCCATACTGAGTGTGAGATTCATCACATCTATCATTGTGTATAATGGAACCCTTGCTATGTCACTACACTGGCATATTTTACAACTGTAGCAGACACACAGATTCCATGGTACAGCAATACAAATTGCAGATAGCATGTTTTATTGAGTGCAAATCAAGACTGTACATGTGTAGTCTGTCTCATAAATGCTTTGTAGGGGATGTGTATGGCTACCATACAGAGAGGTGTCAGATCCCACTGTGTACCTCCCATGCATCCATGACAGGACTAACACAGCTTACCCATCATATGCACCTACACTGTGGTATACATAGTACATGCTGGAGAGGCAGGTATGTAACACAGGCAGTACACCCTATATGTAACAGGCCCCCTATGCATGTGAATCACACATCTGGTGAGACATAAATAATGTTCATGTTACACCATATGATGCAGTACAAGACAATCATAGCTGCTGTTGGAAAAATGTCTGTACTGGACACAGGAAATGTGTAGATGGGTCATCCCCAACATCGCAGCTTGTAGATATGTTAGCTCCTACAATGCTGGTGACACTTATCAAGGGTATCAGACCTTTTACAGATTAGGGATGCATGATTATGCTGAATGATGCCATTGTCCTTGTTAGCCTGTTACACGCATATGGACTTATGGAGTCATGCACCAGTAATTCTGTACCTTGCTGAGGACATCTTTCTTCTGTGCCGACATTCTATCCTGTGCTGTGATGTCTATGGCTTTATTGCTGCTGTGTATCCATAGGTGTTCCTAATAGAATCTTGAAACAGGAACAGGTCCATGACACACCTTTCTTTGCGTAAGTATACAGCCATTACAACATCATACAACATAAGGTAGACAAAATTATGTAGCTTACTCATTACAAATGTCAGAATACAGTATCTGTCAGTAATCACTACAAGTGGCATGGCAAAACAATGCATTACACAAGTACATGTTAATTTATATAGTCACCCTGCACATCAAACACATAGCTTCATTTCCCCTGCATCGATGCTGATAATGACAGGATGTGGCACAGGTCTTATCACTTGCACAGGGAGTTGTGCAGGGGTGCAGGAGGCCTAGGCTGACCCAAAAGGTTGACAGCATGTGTGTGAGTCAGGAAGGAAGCAGGCAAGCTGGACAATGGAAATTTGCCATGGAATTGTGCCATGTGATTCTGTAGGTGACCTGCATTTGAGAGTGGTGTGTGAGTGCGTACATGTACACATTCAAGCTCAGTGCTAGCCCTACATGTGTGTATGTTGGACAGCTTTGAAACATGCTTGGTAGAGCTGACAGTTTACCGTCTCTGGCCCCGAACACAGGAACTGGCTCTGCCAGGAGTGGCACTTGCACCTCCATGCCCAAGGCCAGAAGCAGTGCTAGTAGCTGATGGTGACTGCTGTCTGCTAGGACCATGTCATCCATTGGAATGCCTAGGACCACAAGCCCATGGCCTGCCTTGTCTTAGTGTGGACAGCATGCTCCCCTCTGTAGAGCTGGAAGTACTGCCACTAAGCGAGTGTGATTGTGCATGGCCACATTCACTCTCAGCAGATGAGGTTGCTGACCTACATCCATGAGGCTGATGCTCAACTCCAACCACACTTTCAAGCACAGACACTGTGTATTCCAAGAGAGACAATGTCTCAGCCCACTATCTGTCCACTGCATCAGTCAACCGATCCAGGGTATCACCAATGTGGTATAGGAAGTCATCAATGTCAGACTGTGCTGCATCCATAACCCTGAGCATATGTCTGGAGTTTCTTTCAAAATGTGCCTGTGCCTCCATGATGGCCCAAAACATATGCCGAGTGAACTGTGATGTGATACTTGCAACAGGTGGTGTAAGGACAGCAGGCCTCCTACGAACACCCCTATCAATCCACTGTGTGGAACCTCACCAGCTCTCTGGCTAAGGCCAGTGTCCATACTCACTGGAGCCATTTTTGCCAAACTTTCCTGTTCAATGCCCCATGCTTCACATTTGTGAAGACTCTGCACAGGTGACACATATGGCAATCTGCAATGTCCTAACAATACTATCACACCTATTAGTGTGGTTATACCTACAAGGCATACGTATGACTGTAACATGTCTACAGTCCTGAAATTTCTATTCAGTTGGCAATCATGCCAACAGTACAGCACTCCAGGCAGCAGGCCTGTGACGACACTTTAGGGATTACATTGCTGTAACCTACATCTATAACAAAACAGCATTGTGCTTACTAGGAGCAGGACCACGACCTTGTCCAATACCTGACAGACCTGAGAAAAATAGAGGGAGAGGTAATGTTAGCACCACCGTATGTTGCACTACAACAAGGTAATATGTCCATATATTTCACATTTACAGTAGCTACTATGTTAATTATTGAATCGATCAACATCTGAGCATGAGAGTCAAACTGCAATTAAACCCTTTCCCCACCAAAGAACACAGACCTGACACCCACATAAGAGTATGTACACCCTGACACACTGAATGCTACAGTATTGCAATGGTGATCAAATTAAGCTTACCTGTATGCACCTCTGCCATGGAAACTGTGACACTCACATCCACTATGTACAGTGTGATGGATGCCTGGGAGCTGTTGTGTGTGCCTAGGTTCACCAGGAATTCCTCAATGGCTAAGAGTGATTGTTCTGCTGCAGACCCTCCACTGGTGATGCCACGATCCCTGGCTACATCTGCTACTCTTCATGTCCATTGCACGGTGTTGAACCTGCTTATATGTCCTGCTCTAATGACCTGTAGCATTCAATTCATGGACAAGGTCAGCCCACAATGCTGCCCGCTGTTCCCTGTTTTGCCTTCCCTTGGACAGTAGGAGTTCATGGTGTTGCTGGAGGCCTTCAAGTATAATCTCATTCTCTGCATCCATGAAAGATGCATGGCAACATTGGTACATGTGTACTGAAAGACAACAGAATGGGAACACATGACATCATCCCATATATGGAAGTACACTATGTAGAAATACAGCAAGAACAGGATGGCTGGCAGTATCCACTGCTTGATCACACATGTTATATTCCATAGTGTGCAGACATACTAAATGCATGGATACAACTAAGATTCTAGTGATAGTCAGCTATTCCCATGTGTGCCATGACAGATACTGCTGTATGATCATACACCCAACACTGGAGTCTATTGTAGTGTATCCCCTATGGACAACCCCCCTATAATATGTCAAAACAATAGTGCCAAACAAATAGCAGTGTGCTATTACAACCACTTTAAAGGGACAGTCCCAAGAGACCAGTGTGCCACATTGACAAAAAGCATTCCACCCTTGATGTGTTGTATGTCCTCTGTACATGTAACACATCTTGATATCAATGACATGTCATTATCACAGTTTTAAGAAAGGCTTAATGCTGTAATCCCTACTTCCTGTAAGTATATTCACACATCTGCATCCTGTTGTAAACAAAAAGGTTACATACCTGCTGGAGTGCAAAACTCTTCTGTTGATATGTGGTGATATTAAAATTTTTGCAAACGCATGTTCTGTATGCTGAAAGTCTCATACAGCATGGTTCCCCATAGCCAGTAGATTTGCCTTTTAACTTGCTTCTCATTAGCATGTGATTGCCTCTTAACAAATCTGTGGTTCTGAAATGCTAATTGCAGCCAACACAGCTGATTTGCACTATCATTAGCCAATGACATGCAACCACTGTACAAGATATAAGGCCTCCATGTAGATTACAAGCCCTTTCTGATATGTTGTGCTGGACCTTACTGGGTAAGGAGACTACATCATTGCAGAGTGTAGGTCTGTAGCAGCTACTGTTACATAGGGATGTGTGTGCTACAAGCTGCAGATGGTGCTGCAGGTAATATGCCTAGACAGAGAGTGTGAGCACTTTGGAGGATAACCAACTGTAGAAGTAATTGTGGCAGCTGTCCCAGCCTTGTAGTAGAGGCAGAGCCAGAGTGAGTGTAGCCATTCCACTCCAATTAAGGCATGTGTTTAAGGTAAGTATGTTAGGCAATGGTATCATTAACAGAGTACTAGGCTACATGTTTGTTGTGTCCTTGAGCAACATAGGGGATAAATATAACATTATGCCCACCATTTTGGCAACTGTCAGGCCACGTGTTACAGTCTGGTACTCATTTGGAATGTGTATGATGCTGGCAGTCCTTGTTACAAGCAGGGGCTTCATATGTGTATGTTAGTTGTGCGTCTGTGCTAATCTGCACTGTGAGTTTGAAAGGATTGTATACTGCACTCTATTAGTGGGCCTCATTTTTATTACCTGAGTTAAAATTCTCTGTGAATGCATATTAATGCATGATGTGACCCTTTATGCAGTTATAGTTTTGCTATAGGGATATGTAAAGTGTATTCCTATCTGCAGGCCTGTGACTTCCATCGCTGATAAGCAGACACTTCATCTGTAATACATTGTGTGGATAAAGAGTTCATGACTCATTAATTAATTACTGGCTTCACAATAATGTTATTTAAATGCTACACACCACTGGATTTGAACCCAGGATTGTGTGTGGCAAAATGTGCTGTTTGCAAGGCATTTAACAGGTTGAGCTACTGAGTCACTATTACAGTAGCTGTATTTTCAAGATGTAAGTACACACACGCTGGCTGTTGCATACTTTTTTTGCAGAAACGGTTACGTGCATGGCCTTATATGGATGTGTTTCTGCACCAGGGTCCCTGTTTTACATGTTTTTGTCATTAATGCCTTACCAGGTGCACTTGTAAATATTGCTGATAAAAGGAGACATTTATCTGCTAACAACAAAACAAAAAATGGCACTGACCAAGTACTGACCAAATAAACAAAAGTAATTTATTTATACAATGATAAGTGCTAATAACTGTGTGGATGAATGGCCCCTTTTACAAACAAATGAGCAGAATCTCCCTTTAGAACGGCCTGCTCTCAGATAGTCAGACAGGTTGAGGAACAGGAGGTATAACATCAATCAACCGAATTACCATCCATATCACAAATGATCCTGAAGTGTCAACATGAGGAACCAGCAGCCCCAGAGGAAGTGATTTTTAATAAACCTTTCATAGTAACTAGTAATACAACTAATGACTTTAAAATATATAACAATAGTTCTTTTGATTTAACTATTCAACATGCACTTTTGTTTAGTAGGAGGTGCTGTTTATATGTTCCCCCCAATATATTTGGCCTTGTCCAGATTTATGTCTTTTGACTCAAAATGTGGGCCTTTGTCCCATTTCTTTGTATGGCTTTGTCCAGATTTCTTGCTCTGAGGTTGAGAGGTATGACAAATGTATACTTTTACACCCCACCTCCCCATGTAGTGACTTTTTGTACTGTTGATTTAACTTAACTAGATAATGTATAAGCCTTGGGTATTGAAATGCATATGCCAGTATTTGTAATAAAGGACAGAATTACATTATTTTAAGAGTCTCATTACACTTGGAGACTTACAGTCATCTCTGCAGGCTTTAACCATAAAAATCCTAATCCTTTTAAGCAGCTTATCTTTTCATTTTGCTTTTTTTTTTTTTTACTTTTCATGTGTTTCCCATGAAACAAGTAGTTGTTAGGCAACAGGTTTTTTTGGATAAGGAACATTTTTACAAGTGGGGCATCAGATATTTCTACTTTCAGCATGTTACTTTAATAAAGCTGAATACCTGATTTTGACTGGCATTCCATTAATATGAATTATTTTTTTCCCACCATCTCACTTTTTGTTTCCATCTAGATATTAAGCTGTCATGCAGCCAATGCATTGACACATTTTATTCTTCCTTATTTTGTCTTGATTGGACTCTCTTTGTCTGACAATGGGCAGTATTTGTAGTTTTTGTATTTTTGTATGTACACTACTTGGTGTGTGTGTGGGTGTTTGTGTGTGGGGCTACCTCAGGCTTGAATCCTGTACCTTTTATGCAGGTTTAATTCCTTACCCACTACCATGAAAAAAAAAAACTGCAGATTTTTGCCTCATGTTTGATCTGATCTGTTCCTCATAAACTGAATTAAGGCATGAAAAATATTTGAGATTCATATGTCCTGACAAGGGTGGGAGGTTACTAGTTATGGGGTGGGTGCTTCTTCTTTATCTTTATCTTCCCCTGTGTTTGTGTGGGTTTTGCTTTTGTGTCCTCCCATTTACAGAACATGTCTGCATTATTTCTTCCTGGGCCCTCTGCTGATTTTTTTGTTCCAAATCAAATGGATTATGAACAATTGATTTTTAATTTGTTATATGATGATGCCTATTCTGAGTTGTCTAAGTTTATACTATGGTGAGAACTGAATTCACTAAATGATAGCCATTTAAGTTTCAGTCTCTTTTACAAAGCAGCTGATTTGTGGTATGTTGCTCTGTTTTGCACAGTCTAGCAACTTCCAAAGATTATACAAGTAATGTTAGTGTACCTGGTTTTGGGCTTTGCCCCCAATACATTTTGAAACTTTTCCAGTTTTCCTGTGCTGCAAATTGAGTAACAAGGAGCTGCAGTTCTAAAACTAGCTTGATGCTGCTGAATGTTCTCCTTGGTGAAGATATAACTATGAGTAAAAGAGCTAGTGCATCCATTTCCTCATGAATATTACTGGCTTATCATTTTTAATGTAATATAGGCAATTTATTCCCAACAGGCACTTTATTTTCATGAATTTGCTCTTCATTAGTTACAGATTTCTCTTGAATATTTGATATCTAATTTTTCAATAGAACAAGGTTCAGTGAATACATTCACTACTTTAATGGAAATGGCTTTGATAAGGAATTATTTCTTTTTTGAAAGGAAATATTTTCATCAAGAAAAGGGTATAACAATGGGGGCTGCATGCGGCCCATTATATGTGAATATTGTTACGGCAGCATGGGAAGAACAGTATATTTTCAATAGTGCATTTAGATCATCTTGGACTGTTTATACCAATTTTTTTGACGATATATTTATTGCTTGGATTGATGATAGTCAAAAAATAGATGATTTTACTGATTATATAAATTCTATGACTAATTTTTTTTTAAATTTACATACACAATGAACATTGATTTCATTGCATATCTTGATGTTATGCTTTCCCGGCACCCTATAACATTTGAACTTAGTTCAAGCATTTATAGAAAACTTATATATTCAAATAGGCTTTTTTTCTAGTAGCCATCCAATTTATCAGAAAAAAGCAGTTGTTAAAGTGAAACTTGTCCGTGCCGCACAGATGGTCACTTATTTCAATGATTTTATATCGGAAGTGGATTCGCTTGTTCACATGTTTAAGAAAAGGGGTTATCCAACTTTTTTTTTCTAAAACCTATTAGGGAAGAAGTGGTTAAAAAAAGATTGGAAGGCCATTGCATGCCCATACTTCAGGAAAATGGCACAAAATTGGGATCTGATAATCGGATGCCCATTATTTCTTCTAATGTAAGGACCCCTATAATGCCAAGATATCATTATTCTTTTATTACTACATATTCAGTTGCTAGCCCAGAGAAGGCTCAGATACCTGAGAAGGATTGGCAGTTTATTAAGAATGATCAAGGATCTTTTGGCAAAATTGGGACTAGCCCCACATATTGTACATAAGAAAGGATATAATTTAAAAACATTTATTTGATAGTATGGTAAACATGGAAGGAAATTTGGTATCCAACATGTCAAAATGTAGGGCATGTTGTCAGTGCCCTTATTTAATAGAATGGGAAATATTTTTTATAAGAGATAGTTTTTTAATGTCTGGGGAAAATATAATTATGAGAGTAGAAAAATACTGTATGTGGCTTTGTATCATAATTGTGAGGGGTGTTATATAGGGAAATCTGAGAGGTGGTTAAGACACTGCATTTATGAACATAGGTACGATATCCAAAAGTGTAAAACAGTAAATGCACTTTATAAACATATTGTTGAGTTCCCTGACATTATTTTAAGTTCTGTGTGATTGAGCAGGTTAAACATCAAGCCCAGGGTTGTCCATGGAAAGATCTTTTTAGAAGAATGGGAATTATTGTGGCAAATACATCTTAATGCCACTGTATTCCTGGGCATAAATGACATTGTTTCTATTCAACCACTGTTAAAGAGGAAGGTATACATTAAATAAATCAATAAATACATTTAGGATGTTCACTGTAATGAATTTTATATTTTTGAGTTGTCATTCTGATTTTTAGACATTGTATCTTTAAGAGTTGTTATTTTGTAACCTCGGTAGTATTTCATTATTGGTGCAATCGCTATTTTTTCTGAATTATGATTGGATATGAGGTTTTGTTTTAAGTATATAAAAGGGGTGGGTTTTATTGTCTTTTTATCTGATGAAGTTTATCTAATTTGAAATGAAAGCGCTTATCATTGTGTAATAAAATTACTTTTGTTTATTTGGTCAGTGCTTGGTTAGTGCTGTTTCTTGTTTTGTTCTTTGTAAGTTTTGGGTATGTTATGGCTATAGACATTTACCTGCTATTAGATTGCGCACTTACATCCATTCTTGTGGGTTTGGCTTTCTAGTGGTGTACTCTTGCACCAGACTCCAAGGTGCACTCCCAATTTTTCCATTTATCATTAAGCAAGTTTGTGTGACATAGAGTGATATGCAGCTCCATTGAAACACACTTAATGACTGTAACTTGGAATTACTATGTTTTACTTAAACTACCTATTTTAGTTAACAGCTTTATTGAGTGGCAGGTTAACACAGTGGTCTTACAGGTGTGATGGTCTTGGGTTCAAAATAGGGGACAAGTTTTTATTTTGTACATGTTTATTATTTAAAACACATATATCAATATAGCTCCATTTAGCAATATATAAAGAAAAGAAAAGCAGGACGATAGTAAAGTGGTGAAATTATAGGGAAACACACAGTTAAAGGCAAGTATGTATGTGCAGGAAGGGTGTAAGAAAGAACCATAGCTATCCATTTCTTGTACAGCAAAAACTGTGCACTTTGACATATTTTGTAGATGACTTTGGACTATCACTCCCTGAAAGAGTGATGACAACATAATTGCGTTAAGACAATTGGACCAAATCATGTGTGCCCTGTGGACATTTGTGCAAAATGGAGAGCTATATATATATATATATATATATATATATTTATAGATATATATATATATATATATATATATATATATATATATATATATATATATATATATATATATATATATATATATATATATGGGATGATATTTTTTTGGAGGGCAAGTGCCCATTTTTTTTTTTAAAGGTGAAAGTGGAATGTTGGGTAAGGGACATAGGTACATGTGGGGGAGGTAATTTTAGTAGGTGATAAAGCATTTGCAGACAGACAAGACAGCAGAAAGGGGTGGTGTGTGACACAAGAGGGGGGTGTAGACCTTGGATGGGGAGGGTGTGGTGGAATCTTAGTCTACAATATGCCTCCACAAGGTAGCAGCATAATTCATATCCCCACCAATGGGACTGTCAACATTGTTCCATCACTGCCCTGAGGGTGGTAGTGGTGGAAGCTGGGCTCTGGGATGACCCTGACCCTCCAAGGTGGCCAGCATGCTTTCCATCCCATGCAGGCATCATCCATACTCATGCATGATGATCCCACACACCAAACCTGGCAGTTCGTCATGGGTGACAACTCCCCCTCCACCACCACTCCCAGAAGGGATCTGGGCCCCATCCAGTGGGGTGGTACTACACAATGCTGCAGATAGTGCAGGAACAGTAGAGGGGATACCACCAGACTGGGTTCCAGATGTGCTAGGACCCAGTGCCATGGCCAGAGGAGGCAAGGTAGGTGGATCATGAGGATCCGGCTGACCTTAACGTGCTGTAGTAAAGTAGTTAGAATAATAAGTTAAGGTTAGTTCTAACCAAACCTATGTTAGTGTTAAAAGAAACATAATATTTATTAATCCAAATACATACCAAGGTATATTATGTGTCACACAATATTATGTAACAAAACAGTCAGTATGTTAACAGCAAGCCAGTATGAATTAAACCATAAGGCCAACAAAACAGTTAGTTTAACAAAATATGTTAATATTGGATCATAATAAATAATTATAATTTCTGTACTGTTTTCTGAGCACTACAGTAGTAACTACAGAGGGATTAAACTGATTAGTCCCAGCATGAAGTTATGGGAAAGAGTATTGGGAGCTAGGTTAAGAAGGGAGGTGATGATTAGTGATCAGCAGTATAGTTTCATGCCAGGAAAGAGTACTACAGATGCGATGTTTGCTCTGAGAGTGTTGATGGAGAAGTTCAGAGAAGATCAGAAGGAGTTGCATCTTGTCTTTGTGGATTTAGAGAAAGCGTATGACAGGGTGCCTAGAGAGGAGTTGTGGTATTGTATGAAGAAGTCGGGAGTGTCAGAGAAGCATGTAAGAGTGGTACAGGATATGTACGAGAGTAGTGCGATAGCGGTGAGGTCTGCAGTGGGAGTGATGGATGTGTTTAAGGTGGAGGTGGGATTACATCAAGGATCAGGTCTGAGCCCTTTCTTATTTGCGATGGTGATGGACAGGTTGACAGATGAGATCAGACAGGAGTCCCCTTGGACTATGATGTTTGCAGATGGCATTGTGATCTGTAGTGAGAGTAGGGAACAGGGGAGGAGACCCTGGAGAGGTAGAGATATGCTCTAGAGAGAAGAGGAATGAAGGTCAGCAGGACTAAGACAGAATATATGTGTGTGAATGAGAGGGAGAATAGAGGAATGGTGAGGATGCAGGGAGTAGAGATGGTGAAGGTGGATGAGTTTAAGTACTTGGGATCAACAGTTCAGAGTAATGGTGAGTGTGGAAGAGAGGTGAAGAAGAGAGTACTGGCAGGATGGAGTGGATGGAGAAGAGTATCAGGAGTGATTTGTGACAGATGTGTGCCAGTAAGAGTGAAAGGGAAGGTCTACAAGAGGGTAGTGAGACAGGCTATGTTATATGGGTTGGAAACAGTGGCATTGACAAAATGGCAGGAGTCAGAGCTTGACTTGGCAGAGTTGAAGATGTTAAGATTTGCACTGGGTGTGATGAGGATGGACAAGATTAGGAATAAGTATATTAGAGGGTCAGCCCAAGTTGGAAGGTTTGGAGACAAACCCAGAGAGGCAAGATTACATTGGTTTGGACATGTGCTGAGGAGGGATGCAGAGTATATTGGGTAAAAAGATGCTAAGGATGAAGCTGCCAGGTAACAGGAAAAGAGGAAGGCCTAAGATAAGGTTTATGGATGTGGTGAGAGAGGACATTCAGATGGTTGGTGTGACAGAGCAAGATGCAGAGGACAGGTAGAAATGGAAAGAGTTGATCTGCTGTGGCGACCCCTAACGGGAGCAGCCAAAAGAAGAAGAATAAATAATTATAAATTAAATTTTAACAAAATATAGTTAAACAAAATATATTAATATGAAATCATAATAATGAATGACAATAATACATTAAAGTTTAACAAAATATAATTAGTGTAACAAAATATATTAATATTAACTCATAATAATAAATAACAATTTTAAATTAAAGAAGATAAGGTATGGGGAGAAAGAGAAAAACATACCATTAGTGACATTGCAGATGATTTTCCTCAAAACACTGGTAATACATAGTTTTACAGCTGTGTAGTGTCAGTTGTGAGTACAGTGACTACAATTCTTCTATAGTGGATGTAGCACATACATACTTCTCAAACTGTTAGCATAGGACGGTATGGGCCAAGCACTAACAAATGTGGTTACACAAGTACATAGAACAGTTTCACATAATGTTGACTTATATAACTACCAAGGTGTTCTGTAAACAGATTTGGTATTACACTGTATTCCAGGTAATCATTTATCTGGTAATCATGTGACAGATTAGGAAGTTCTAATTACATTACAAAACATCTTGACACTTGATAGGCATGCTTGTGTACATTAAGGAACCTAGGCAGCCATCATGCCTTAGTTGGCAAGCATGGGAGTAGAACCCATTAGCTGTGACTGTAGGGGACAACTGCAAATAATTTAACAATTTACTGCAGCAACTTAGAACAGACATGCAATGACTACAGCCCTATCATAAATATTAAGACAGATTTATTTAGGAAACCACAATGCTGCTTAACACTTTATTTGTATTGCTGATAATTCTCTGTGAAATCTACACACACTATCTGCTCATAAAGTGGGTTACCTCAACCATATACCTTTTGTTCTTGGAGTGGAAGAAAATGAGAACATTATGTGACTGAAATTGGCCTGGAGATAACCTTGAACCATAGTATGGTTTGTGCAATACATTTTACAGGACATTCCTTTTGCATTGTAGAGCTATTACAGTTTTACACTTGACTGCAGTGACAGTAGAACACACATGTAATGAATACAGCCATGCTGCAAATATGAAGACGGATTTATTTACTAATCCACAAAACTGCTTAAAACTTTATTGGTTTTGCTGATAATTCTCTGTGACATCTACACACACTATCTGCTCATAAAGTGGGTTACCTCAGCCATATACCTTTTGTTCCTGGCATGGAATAAAATGAGAGCATTATGAGATGAAAATTGGCCTGGAGACGGCCTTGAACTGTACTGTGAGTCAATCAATACATTTTTCAGGCCATTCGTTTTGCATTCTACAGCTATTACAGTTGTACACTTGACTGCAGCAACCTTACCATCGGCATGCAATGCATACAGCTCTAGTGCAATTATGTTATGACACCACAATCCTGCTTTACATCTTTTTGCTTACTATTATTGGTATCATTTATTTTTTATTGCAACACAGTTGTTATTGTTTATTTATTGCACTACAGTTCTAATTGCCCATTTATTGCACTACAGTTTTTATTGTTTATTCTTTATCTCAGTACATTTTTTATTCTTTATTGCTTATTTCATTACAGTTAGCATAATATATCCATACATACCACACTCATGGTGCAACCTGGCCAGACACCTGGCACAGAGCTGAATATTGCAAGTCCTATCAGCTGGAGCTGTCAGGATGGAAGCACACCATTATGCATGCCTGTTTTGCACACATTCAGCTTGCATTTTGGTAAAACAGTGGACAAATACTTACATATTTGTTATCCATGCCCAGCCCCAGCCACTTGGACCCAGGTGTCCAATATTCCCCTCTTTCACTGCTTCAGGTCATCATAGTGGTAAATACACTAATCACCAGTGCAGGGGATATCAGTAGCACTGGTATGTTCCCTTGCCAACTATTCACAGTCCTTAGTCTTATACTGTTTGCCCTGGTAACCACCCTGCAGCAGCCTAGGTTGGTTCATAACTAACTATGAGGAGCCAAGCAAAAACCCTGGACTCCTGCACACCCCCATCTCTGCACCTGAAAGCACACACCCTCTCCAACACCACCTGACATATCTGCAGATGAGCAGACTCCAACATACTGTGCAGAATTCCTGCATATTGGCCTTAATATAGGTTGCTTTCCCACCCTTACACATCATTTAGCAACATTCAAAAAAGTGCCATGGTGCTTAGCATCACGCAAACCAGTTAAGTGAAGCTGAGCATCATGAAAACTCACACAACCATAGTTTTAGCAAAGCTTAACAACGGGCAGACAATATTATCCATTAACTTTGTTTAAGCAGTGCTTAGCACCGTGGATCTTTCCCAAATGTAGAAATATTGATTTGAATTTAAAAGACATTTTACATTGTATTCTACAAATGATATGCATGCTAGGCACTTGAACCCAGGACCTACAATGCCTTAGACCATCACTTTACCAATTTAGCTACTTGGATAGTATATGAAGTAGTATACTTTCACATACACTACTAAGCAATCATGGCGCGCCTTGCAAACAGGCTTAAATGGGCTTAAACTTAAGCAGACATACATAATTAATTACATGCAGTTTCTTTATTTGGATGTCTGGCAGGTGTCAGCTGTCTATGTGTAAGCACAGCTTGGCACTGCTGCACTCCCCACCATGACACACAAATGGACAATAAAAAAATCAATAAAAAAATAATAAAACAGATATGATAATTAATTACATCTGATTTCTATATTTAGATGTCTGGCAGGTGTCAGCTGTCTATGTGCAAGTGTAGTTTGGCATTGCTGCACTCTGTTCTGTGCTACGAAAATGGACATTAAAAAAAATTGAAAATTAAAAAAAACTAATTTATAAATTTGAAACACAAACTATTAATACACAGCACATTTCACCAGTAGCATGGAATGTTACAGGGAGCCTCACCATGTATGCAGATTCTCTACACAGATTCAATATCCCTGTTAGTATGTTGTCCCTCGGCAGCATGTCATGATTAATAAGCATGGTGCTCTGCTGAGGGGGAACCATGGCCATTTACATGGGTACATTCCATGTAGATTCTACACAGAGCCTACACGGATTTTATTAAATCCTGGGGTATGTCTAAGTCTGGTCCCTACTGGGCAACATTGTTTTATGTGAGGAACAGTGGCTCACAGCACCTATTTTGAATAACGTCAAACAAATAAGAAATGTATCCCTACTTTGAATTGGCTGTCAGTTAAAGCTTTCTAGAAGATTACAGTGGTGTATGGAAGCATCTGTTAACAGGAAACATCTGCATATTATAGTATTGCTTATGCAGTTTTTGGCATATTTGTTCCAGACTGAAGGGTGAATGAAAGTAAAGCTTATTCCAGTTTTGAAATGAGGATATTTCTTGCAATAGCTTTACAGGCTAGCAGACACAGTTTGAATTATTCTAAATTCCTATTGACAACTCTGCTTGTGTGTTTGAGTGAAGGTCAAGAAAGGATCTAGTGACAGATTAAGTTATATTTGTTCCATGACATTTGTTATAGTGTGGTCCATCTTATCTTTTAACAGTAGTGAGGGTAGGTTGGAAAGTACTTGAGGAAAGTCAAACAGAATAATGCTAGATAGATAGATAGATAGATAGATAGATAGATAGATAGATAGATAGATAGATAGATGGACAGCTTTGTTTTTTCAGCACATAAGTAAAACTGAACTGATATGTAAAAACTTTTACTATATATGTAAAGACAGAGAAATATATGTCATGAATATACCTTGCTTAATCTTATTACTACCATGATTGCAGTATGATATCTGCATACTCTGACTAATTGTTCATGTGGAGATTTTTTCCATCAGCCTACACTGCAAAAGGGTTCAACTTCCCAGACAGACTATCCCTGTTAACAAATGTAAAATAAATATTTCCGTAAATAAATACTGTTATTATTTTGGGTTTAGCTGCAAAGAGATGTGTAGCTATTTTTAACCACAACTGATAAAACACAACTGCCAACAATTCCTTCTTTTCCTGATTAAAAAAAAAAAAAAAAAAAAAACAGCTTCCAAAACAAAGTAAGTCCAAAAAAAATGTAGGAGCAGTAAAGAAAAGTTCACATCTTATTTACTTTAAAAATTGAGCACTTTCATCTGCCTATATCATAAGACTTAATCAGAAAGCTGAACACAGTGTCCTGTAAGGATTTTAAAATCTAGAAATTGGTCACATACTCCCAAAACAAGCAATAAAAAAAAACTTTTTGCTTTTAAAGTGATATGGTAAATAACTATGTAGCAAATTCACTGCAATGTAACACATGTACAGTGTTCATTTAAACACAAGTCAATAAAAAGTTAAACTGTATAAGATTTTAGTTTTAAAATTTAATGTTAATAAAGGTTTAAGGCAAGTCTGCTTATTTGTATCCTGTCTTTATAATAGATTTAGATGAAGTTTTCAAAGTTTTCGATGAAATAAACCAAGACACCCGAAAGGTAGAGAAAATCATTTACAGTAATTGTTGACACTGACTGTTTGCTACATTTAGCTACACAACATGAAATGATAAAAAAGCACATGCTAGAATAAGAACTTCAGATAAATACAGTGAAGACCAAGCTCAAGATATGAAACTCTATTAAGAGGTACTTACTTTCTTAAGTAGTAAAGAGTTTCACCTATTTAGGGATCATCTTCTGTAGCAGAGGTTCCCACTGGTAGGTCACAAGTTTATTTTGGGTAAGTCACAGTAAATATTAAACTAATAATCAGAGCCAGATCCAGCACTAGGTGACATAGGCAGCCACCTAGGGGCCCATGGCTCTCGTGGCCAACTCTGGCCAGAAGACTTCAGCATATAAAAAAAAATGTCTTAACATTGTGGTGGTGGTGTTTTCTCCATTAAGGAGGAGCATGCATGCACCATATGCACACACCAATGCAGACGTAAACCCATTCTGCACTCCTGCACAGAATATAAACTAGCTATTCTGTTTATAGAGAAAGTAAATGTGTGTGTGTGTGTGTGTGTGTGTGTGTGTGTGTGTGTGTGTGTGTGTGTGTGTGTGTGTGTGTAATTTAAACACATAGACAAAAACACAATTTAAACTAGTGGCTCCTTTTTTTTCTGTATGGAAGAGAAAGTGTGTGTATTTTAGGCTTTGTCCAGATTTCTTGCATTAAGAGGTTTAGAGGTATGCATATCTCTCACTGTCCAGATTTTTGCAAAATATCTGGATTTTTGCCTCATATTTTTGGCCTATTCCTCATAAAATGTGTGGTTTTCTAGCAAATTACTGAGGGCAGAAATAACATTTCTTTTAGAAAATGCATGCTAAGACAAATGTTATTTTAACAACTTTCTACGTCTATAAGAACAATGTTCATAATCTGTCATGTTTTGCGGCCTTTGTGCCCCCCCCCCCATTATTTTAGGCTTTGTTCAGATTTCTTGTGCTAAGATTTTGAGAAGTATGGAAGCATGGTATGTAATGCCCTAGCTGCCAATTATCTGCTATATATTAAGGAGGGATAGAGGTTCTGCATTCCTGAGTATGTCTTCCTTTGTATAAGATGGCTAGTAACTATGAAGTTGTTGTCAGTTTCTCTGTCATTCCCTATTGGAATATTACCAGCTTACCAATGTTTCTTTAATGTAATGTAGGCAATTAATTCTTCAAGGGTAGCAGGCACTGAATTTGTAGATAAAACACACTGAAATATAAAGTTGTTTGCAAATAGTAGCCTCTTCATTAGTTACAAATTTATTTAATGTGGAATTATTTGGATGAATTTTACTTCTGCAGAGATTGTGCTTATTGACTGATACTGGTGGACTGTAATGACAGAAGTCTGAGTGGCCTTTTATGTTTGAAATGTGCTCAAATGGGCAGTTTTTTCATTATTGGGTCATACATTTTGCTTCATTGCTTAATGGAAACAAAACTACAAATTTAAAACACACTGTAACAAGTGTTGTTGCATTATACAAGGAATATAATTTAATACAATCAGGAAGGTGAATAAAAAAAAACACATAGTTCATAGATTAGTACTAGGCTAAGTGCCCTTGTGGGTCATTTTAAGCCTAGCCAATTGCCCCATATGAGAATCAAACTCTGCACCTTGTGTCTGTAAGGTAAACACCTTAACCATTATGTCAACCTCCCCCTCACAAACATGTATGCATGGCACTAAAAATGTGTGCAAGGAGCGTATGGTTTGCTTAGTTCTCCACTGGCCAGATACATTTTATGTGCATGTGGGTTTTAATGCTGCTTCAATGAATGTGAGTTTAATGGTAGAGAAGTTTACTGTTTTCATTGTGAGACTGTATTGTTTGTTTAGCAAATGGCTATCAGTGTTTGCACATTTATTTCAATATCTGTAATCATGGTAGAAATAAATAAAACAGCATGCATTCTGATAGGTTTAAACAGTGTTCATGGTAAATGGGGAGAACTAGCCAAGTAATGGAACATTGGAATGGCTGGGAAGGAGGCTGCTGCAGGAGGGGCTGCTCTGGGGGTACTTCAGTCTATTACCCTGCCTAGGGCCCTATTTGGCCATGATCTGTATCTTTTAAAATATGCATTATAAGTGAGCAGTGGGTCTCAAAAAATTACCATTTTCAAACATGGGTCTCAACCCATAAAAGTTTGGGAGCCACTGTTCTATAGAAATGGTTCTTGGTGGACGTGTAAGGAATATATTAAATCCAAAATTGATAAAATTTGTAAAACATTTTTCAGACTGGACACTGCATTGGGAGGCTGTCTGTAATGCCATTAACACCTACCATAAATCAAAATGTGTCCTGTAATCATGTATTGGGCAGAGATCTGTTATGAAGGCAAGCCTTGGGGTCTCATTAAGCCTGTTCATAAGATAATTAAGAAAACTATCCCATGACTGTTATGAATATGGGGTAACTAGCAAAATGGCCTTATATGTGAATAAATAGTAGCAAGATGAATCAAGACAATCTGATTATCAAATGAAGACATAAGTACAGAGTTCTGGTAGGAAAAGAAATGATGGGATAGAGAAGGAATTAAGTGCAAACATGGTTGTCATATGAATTAAACGATTGCTTAACAAGATGGAATGTGATACTTGCAAACATATTTACAAAAAAATAAAGAATTTTATAACACATGTAAGGATATTTATTAGAGATGCATCACATAACATGAAATAAGAAGATAAAAAGACAGATTACATTGCACTGTACATGATTAATTTATACCACCCAAATGATATGAACTATTTGCATGCTTTAATTGACAGAAGGTTAAGGCAGATATATACACGCTATACATCTAAAATATATAACAGAATTTATTTGAATGAAAAATAACTGGTGGAATGGTTACGAAACATATGTCTGAGACTTCAAAAGTGATGGGATTTGCCTCATGGTCTTATAAAATGTGCTTACTAAGTTAAGAGAATGCTTATCTGAAAGCATCTTCTGTACAAATTGCAGACCTCTCATAAGATCCATGGGAAACATTTGCTTTCTGTTCATCGCCAAGCTTGATCATGCCAGCAAATGCTTAGCAAAATGCTTTACACTGATGTAGATGGTGAGATGTAAAATTAAATAGATGTCTATTATTTATACATCTAGTGAAGTTGATTGTATTTGATGTGCTGAAATATATTTTTGTTTGCTAAACAGATGACACCAACAACAAATTTAGAAATTTCTGAACTTGTCTTTTGCTGTGCAGACTCTTCTAGTAAGGTTAAGGAATAGACTGGTGATGAAATCATGGCAAGAAACATCCTAAAGGATCTGTCCTTTGAGCTCAGTGACAACCTATGCCTCTGCCAATGTATCTGTTATACCTTTATACCACAAATCACTTTCTTTGAAGATCTAACCTGGGGAAAATATCTCTGTCTTTTGGTGAAGCTTTTGTCAGATGAGACCTGAATTCTGCATTCCTTAACATTTCCTTTGCAAGCCAAATAATGTGTTTCCTATAGAGTATTATATAAGTTTTAAATCAAATTCTTTATAAACATACTTCAATATTCATTAAATGTACTTCAATATGAATTATATAAAAATGAAATTATTACTTGCTAACATTTCCAAACCTGTATGCAGTTATCTTTTTCAATACGCTTTCAACATATTTTAAAAGAAAAAGGTACATTTTATATCAAACCAACTATTACCCTTTCTACAGGTAGGTGTGTTTGCAACCTTGTATGATCTTCAAGGGAAAAAATTGCATTAACAAATTATACTCAGGTAAAATGATATTACCAGTTTATTTGTTATATATTGCCATAGCAATAAACAAATAGTCAAAATTCTCACTGTATGGTTTCAGGACTGAAGAATGTTTAGTCTCTGTTTTCTTCTATTGCTTACAATTATGGAACCTTTAATGTCTTTTACAAATGTTGACGTAGGACTATATTAGGGTGAATTTTTGTTAAAACAGATTTTAATTTCTGGAAAATGCATAGCCTTGCCCATGATCAACTGCCTACATATTTCTTTACCATATTCCTTTGTTCAGAGTCTCTTTTCCTTACCATATCAATGAGCTTCTAGTTTAACCTCTCAAAAGAAGGAATTTTGTTTATCAGTTCTTATTTGGCCATCGGTATAGATGGCATTGCCCCTCTTACAGGATACACTGCAGCCTTTCAGCATGCCAAATATCTATTTTTATGACAGTTTTTCATATTGCCAGTCATTACAGACTTTCCTAAACATCTGCATTTCTTTGTACTATACCATTTACATGATGCCATAATGGATATCATCATCTAAAAAGTATCCCTCGATCAGGACCAATATGCTTCCTACTGAGAACATTCTGCTAAAACTGGATTATTTTAGCTGAAATGAATGTTACAGGCAATACATTTGAAAACCTGACGTAGCTCTCTGCTAATGCAAATAAATCATCTTCATTGTTAATTGAGTTGCAATACCAAGAGTAAAGGTTATTCTATGGTACTTTTGGTAATTCTCATATCTGAACAGGAATTATATGTACTCTGTCAAGTATTAGCTTAGCAGAATTAATCAGTCATAAAGAAGATTTGTTTATCAAGTCCTCCATGTCTTGGAACTATGAATTATCTTTAAATAAAAGTGTCATTGCCATTACTCTTTGATAACCTTCAAGTGCAATCTCTATAGACTTTTTCTCTAGTGTGTCACAATAATTATCACCAAACCCTTTTACGAGAAGAAACTGCTATCTCATTTCTATGTGTCTCATATCTCTTGACCTTATCAGTGTCTAGATAATTTATTTTTTTATGCGGGATGAGAACTTGGACTACTCAGACCTATGCCAGGAATCCATTCTAAAGATGTGAGGGGTCTGTTTGCCTCTATTAGCCACTGTGCCCCCACCATAAAGCTCAGTATCCCAGTGCCAATAACCTACTATCTGTCTGGTGTCCATTTACCCAGCCTGGTTTACCTGGTACATCTCTACTGAATAAAGGGTTAAGGCAAAACCAATCAATATGACACACATGAACTAAGAATTGCTACACTAAATATAGGATCCAAAACAGCAATGGTCCCAAATATAGGATCAGTGACAGGATGTAGCTTGGAAAAGGATGACATGATGTTAAGGAGAAAACTGGACATCCTGTGTATCTAGGAAATAAAATGTAAAGGTACAACAAAGCCATTTGTCTTGGGAATCAGAGTGTACTATTCAGGGGAATGGCAGACTAGAAATGGTGTGGGAATAGTGGTGAGGGACAGTCTTCTGAAGGCAGAGAGGATGTCATCAGAATTAGTGATAAACGCATGGCAATGAGAATCCAGTGTAAAGAGAATGCAGCATTCATAATCTCACTCTCTGCCTCTTAGCAAGACTTTGATGGCAAGGAAAAGAGTTTTGGAGAGATGTTGTAGGCCCTACTAGATAAAGCAGAATAAAATGAGCTGGTGTTAATAATGGGGGACCTGAATGGTTATATTGTATTCAGAAAGAACTATATAAGAACTGCCTAGGTCCAAGTAGGTGGGACAATAAGAATAAAGAATGAGAGGACAATCTAGACTTCTGACTGGCAAATGACTTGATAGTGGCCAACAGATGACTCAGCGAGACAAACAGTTACAGGATCACATATAAAAGTGGCCAAAGTGCAACTCAGATACAGGTCCTCCTATAAAGGAAAGAACATTGGAGTAGAATCAGAGACTGCAAAGCCATCTTTACTAAAGCAGTTAGCCCACAACATAAGCCACAAACGGCCACAATCTGCTGCAAATAGTGGTCAGGGAAGGTTCTAAAGTCAACAGATACTAGGCTGGAGAACTAGAAGGTTACTGAAGTGAACTCAATGGTGTTCAGAGCAATTGTCTGTGTTCTAGCACATCAGGAACAAGATGAAACAGGTGGAGTCAAAGAAGAAAGACAGCTTCTTAAAACAGCTTCTGTAATGACCATAGAACAGATAGGTAGGTAATCCAAGTATGGAAATAAGATAGGAAGCTGGTGGTAGAATGCAGAATTCTAGGAAGTTATTGAAAGAAAGAAAATGTGCAGGAAAAAATGGGAGATATAAAAGATAGACCAGGCTAAAAATGACTACTGGCTGACTAACAAAGACGTTAACCCAGTAGTAGCAAAGAGGAAGCCATCAGTGGCACTCTACCAGCTTTTGGAAAGTGACTTAGTAGAAGTGACTCAGCAGATTGCACAAAGAAACTGTAACAAGTTGACGTCCACAACAATCTGCTCACCAGTTCACAGGACATCAAGGGCAGATGAAAGGAGTGCTTTCAGTAGATTTTGAATGAAGAAAACCCCACAGAAGTTGTACTGCCTCAGAAACATCATGTATTGAAAGATGGAGAAGCGCTCACCTGCAAAGAAGTAAGAACAGCAACAAGGAAAATAAAAACAGGGAAAGCAACAGATTCAGATAAACTCATGACAAACATTATTGAGATTTTGGGTGAGTTAGGGCGAAATGCACCTAACAGTTTCCATAGCAGTATGGAGAAAGGGGTGTATTTCAGATAACTGGAAAATAAGCACTTTCATCCCAGTGTACAAAAACAAAGGGGACATTCACAATTGTGAGCATACTTCTCAACCTCTTAGTGCATGAAATCTGGACAAACTTTGCCAAAATGGGGGAGCAATGCTCCAAAAATAGGGACATATTTTAAAATATTGCTCTTATAAACTTAGAAAATTGCTAGAGTAACAGGGATTCTTTTAGCATACATTTTCTGAAGGATATGAGGTCTGAAACTGAAATGTATGCCATTATTTGCTGACATAAATCCTCAGATCATCCCAGTGATTTACTAGAAAAATACAAATTGTATGAGGAACAGACCAAAAATATGAGCCAAAAATCTGGACATTCTGCGAAAATCTGGGCAGTTGAGAGGTATGACTGTAGGCAGTATCGAGGTATCAAACTCCTATCACACTGACTGAAAGTTCTGGAGAGGGTGATTGAGAAACCACTACGCAAAGTAGTAGAAAGGAAGAAGGAAGATAAACAGTTTAGATTCTGATCAGGATGCAGCACAACTGACAAAATGTTTGCAGTGAGACAGTTAGTGGAGAAGAGGCTAGGGACAACGGAAAAGTCATACTGGTTGGAAAAAGGGATAAGGTTCCTAGAAAGCTGACTTGAACAGTCCTGTGATGATTCAAAGTCTAGGAAATAATTCTAGAATTACTGCAGGCCGTGTGCATGATGTGAATGGTACAAGTAAAAACAACGTGCATGCTCAAATAAGGGTTTCCAGTAAGAGTGGGCTCCATCAGGTTTCTGTTGTAAGATGATTGCTGTTCATACTGGAGATGGACTACATTAACAAACAGGTTAGAGGGGATAGATCATCAAAACCGCTGCATACTGCCAATTTGGTATTGCAGACTATAACCAAGAACTTTATAAAGTGATAGAGAAAAGGAATACTAAGCAGAAGGCACATGGGGTAAAAGTGAGCTCAGATCAGAGAGATGTCTGGCAGCAAATGAGGAAAATAAGAAGAAGTTGTTGAAAACTGAGATAGAAAGGAAAATAATGCAACAGTTAACAGCTTCAAGTATCTGGGATAGATGGTTGAGGAGAGGGGAAATCTGAATGAGGAGGTCAAAGCTAAAATGGGGAGGGGGGCCTGCAGCCAACTAGCAAATAGTGTCAATAACATCATGCAACAGAAGAATGCCAAAGAAACTGAAAAGTATGCTTTACAAGATCATAGGGGACCAGAACTTCTGTATGGTACAGAAACCTGGGCAGTGAAGGCAGTGCAGTTAAGAGAACTAGAGATGCTATAGATAAGGTGCCTGAGATGGCTCCTTATTGAAATGGCTGTACTCTGCATTTTTTTGAGTGCCAATAAGCTGAAAAAAGACTGAAACTACAGGAGATGAGTGAATCTCAAAGATCACTTTTCACCTTTAAACATCTTTTTTGCAAGGGTGCAAGCCCCTCTGCACCTTCCACCCACACAAATTATATATGCCAAACCCAATATGTCCATACTTTGGAGAAAAGAGAATATTCTGTAACGCAGCCATCTAGGAGTTAATAATTGTAAGTCTGCTTTTTCAAACATTCAGTCCACATGTTTGACAGTCACTCTAGTGGGTCCAGATATCTCAAATGGTTACTGCCTGAGACAGGTGATTGGCTGCACAATGTAAGACAGAAAACAATGATGACGTCAGAGCAGAAGCCAAAGTATCTACAATGGCAGGAAAGGTCAAAGAGAACAGATTACACCCGTCGGGGTACATGTGCAGGAAAGCAGAAAACAATTTGCTGAAGAGGATTTAGAAGAGAAAAGTAGAAGGCAAGAGGATATAAGGATGCCAAGCAAAGTGATAGATGGTGTTAGAGAAAATCTACGATAGTCCAGCATGAATGCTGAAGAAGGTAGGAGAGTGGCATTTAACTGAGAGGGTACAATAGTTAGTGTGACACTTCCACTCCATGTAGAAGATGGAAAAAAGGGGGTTAATAATGATAAGGATAATCATTATCATCATTTTATTTATATTCCATGTGCTTCTCACAAAGAAATACTTCATTTGGTGTGCAATTATATGTTTTCTGTCATCACCCCCTATTTGGTCAGAGACAGAGCTCTTAAACCCAAAATGTGCATATTATCTTTTGCTATTTTATCATGTTTCTCTCTTTTTTATACTGTAACCATTAGATAAGTAAGTTTATACAACCTTATTGTTTGAAAGCATCCACAGATAGAAAAAAAATCATAATTGCTTGCCTGATAAGATTTGCGCTACTTACCTTTTATTTCCTTGCTTAAAATAATATTTTGCAATTATCTTAAACTCTAGCATTAGACATTAAAACAAGTAGAGTTTTTAAATTTATAACTCTAGCATTTTTATAAACTATTAATCTTCTATTAACATATCATGTTCACCAGTGCTCAATCCTAGATGCATTGGTGCCTTCTTTCAGACTCTAGCACAGCTTTAATTTAGAAATCCTTCATTACACCTTACTAATCTTGTCACTCTGTTGACACTGCAGGTCACCTTGTTTATATTCATGCTTGTGTGGGACTCGTCCACTCTTTGTGAATGTGTTTTGATAAAGATAATATCATATCATCCATCTCAAAAGTAAGATTGCCTTATTTGCAATGATTTGAGGAGTGAATATCTGTTATATTTCTTAATTAGAATAATGCTTTATAAGATTTGCCTGTCTTAAGGTCTGAAAAATATAAGGATAAGTACAAAAAGACACAAATGCAATGTTCAGCAGCTTTGAAATAAGCATATTTGTGGTGCAGTTGATTTTGCTTACGTTAGCAGTCACAGATAGTGGCAATGTAAGTGACAATTTAAACAAGTGTAATGGGCATATGCAAGAGGGCAGCAGCAGAGAGCACTCAACAAACCAAATCAAACTTAGAACTAGAGTTCACTCACAAACTGGTACGGGGATGAAATCAGGTAAAATAAACTGCAGCAAAGTTAATACGCAAACCAAAATTGCATGCTTAAAGGACAGCTTGACCAAAATACTAAAAAAAGTTTTTTTTTATTCTACTATGTCAGCTTGAAAGGTATGAGGTTTAATTACAACAGCATGTACAATTCAATGCAAAACCTTTCAATGTAAGTACATATCTGTCCTATAAGTATGCATAAAAATTAATCAGTAATTGATGTGGATGTGTATTACTTTTAAGAAAATAATTTCTGAATGTGAGCAACCATATCTGTACCTCTACCCCCCTTACATATATACTCTCACCATAAGTTTGCTCTGGCTTGGAAGAACAGTGATCATTTGTAAACCAGGTGAGCTACTAATCACTTTTTATACACTAACTTGACTTCAAAGAAGAGTGAATTACACTGTTTTGAGCCATGGAAAAAAACTTGGTATGGTAATCATCTCAAGTAACTCATATATACTAAAACAAAAAGTGAGCAAGTTAGAACCAGTCTGCATAATTTTGTGATCTTTTCCATGGTACTAATGTGCCCAAAATCACTCAAAGTGATTATTTTATTATTATTATTATTATTTTTTTGAATTTGTTACTCCTTAACATATCTAATGGGAGTGCCATGCTGCTTGGTTTCATTTTGTAGGCAAAGATTTTTTGCAATAATGTAATTTAGGGGGAATACATAGTACACTGTGCTGGAAGAATATTTAATGTAATGATATTTATCCACTGGCTTAAACTGACAACAATTTGATTTCTTACATTTTATTGTCTCTACTAAAGTAAGCAGTGTGTTTTTTAAAGGCATTTACTGATTTTTGTTAATGGGCATTTCATTTACAGCATCATGATAGGCATAAAAGAATAGCTGATGTAATGTTTTTGCTCAAACTAGGAATTGTGGTTTAGATTTGCAAGCCAAAACTAAAAATGTTGTGTGAAGTCGAGCATCTCTGACTGTAGAGATACATATGACTTAGGATTTAAATCTTTTTTTGTTGAGTAACTAGTATCAGTGACATGCTTAATTATCAAGTCATAAGAGTCTGAGATACAGCTACCTCTATTAGCCAATTGACGTGACAGGTGATGATAAAAATAGAAGAAAATAACATTAATTTTAGAAAACATTTAACATGAGCAAAAAACTAGTTTCAGGCAAAAATCTGTCTTGCTCTATATGGCATTCTTGGAATTGGATTAATGAGAAGGAAAAGCACTTTCCAGTAACAGAAACGTGACATTTAAATGGAGCTGTCCTTTAAATACTTTGGTATGTTCAGTACAAAAGTCATGCATTCCTCATTTTTCATCTGATATTGCTTGTATGGGAGTGGTTAGAAAAACACATAGTGTTCTGTATTTAAATAATAGGCATAATTAAAAGTTCACTGCATAATTATACCTGACCATGCAAATGGTGCTATTGTAAGTGTCAGTTATAAAATGTTCTAATAAATTATTTAGTAATTAAAAGTTTTACAGAAAGAATTAGAAATCTGCCCATATAAACTGTACTTCAAGGCATGTCATGGTGGCATATTTATCTGTGGACACCAGCAGTGATGCACTTTTAATAAAAACACAACACCGAATAAGAAAAGGTTAATATTTTATATTGGAAAAAAACTAGGGGCTGAATCATAATATCAAAACAAATTGTGTTTCAAAACAAATATAACTGAACATGAAAGACCAATGTGTGCAGAAAGCCAAAAACTGGAAGCAAACATAAAATGCCAAATCTACACATGAAAGTTATTTTTACTTTTTGTGCAGATGTTGACTGAGTTAATTCCCTGGATGTGAATACTTTACACCAAACAGCATTAGCTTAATGAAATTTATTTTACATTTAGATATTGCATTAAAAAAAACAAACAGACAGATGCAAAGTATTTCAATGTTGAAGATGTACAATCTTGGGGAAAGAAGTATGGTTCCTTTCCTTGAAAACCAAATGTGTATTTGTTTTCCTCAGGATAGTGCAATTACAAAGTTAGAGCAATTTAAGAGACAGCATTTGGACTGTACTACCCCCCTCCCCCCATGGAAATGTACTAAGTATTAACCACCTGCAGAAAGCCAAAACAAAAAGTATTAGGTGTTTTATGTGGAATTTTGGATAGCAGGTAGTTATTGTGTCTGGTGGTTGGCTTAGAAGCTTAATGAGCTGTTTGCTGTGATCCATTGCAACACGGTTTGATTATCTCATCTTCCATTGCTTAACTTTGTGGATCTGACCAAGCCACTTAAGCAGACACTGCTACCAGGCAGAGTTTGAAAAACATCCATAGAGAGAGAGAGAGTGCTGTCCCAAGGAAAGCAAATACATTTTAATTATGCTAATATTTTAGGCTGGATATACCTATGTTTGATCATCTGGACAATTTTCACTTTGTGTGGTTAATATTGCACTTTTCAGACTTTCTGTATCATTCTTTTGTGCATTTAGATTATGAAACCTAGAACATTATATGTGCTTAATAGAAATCTAAGACTAATAGTAAACTGATGTTCATGAAGGGCAAACCCTAGTGATGTCACTTTTTCACCCTTCACCAAGAGTAGGATTGTTCACCAACTAATAGCGAATATGAGCTGATATTTGACCGTCATAAGACAGGTTAGTTTTACCCTACTGCTGAAGTACTGTTGCACTATTAAACTTCCTGAGTATGAAAGGAACCACAGGTTCAGACATTTGATGTATATGCTTGGCTGTGGAGAAACTGGTACAGTGCTACTATTTCTGGGATTATGACTGATGGCCTCTAAGTCAAAATCATGCAATGATATCAAAACACTGCGAATCCCATATCAGCCAGGGTTAGCAAGCACAAGGCTGATTAGGAGTACTGCTCATCATTGGGTCAGAGTGCACATGGAAGGGGACAACATCTCTCCAGCAGCCCACTGCATGTTTGTAGGGATGCAGTTGACAATCATTCATAGACAATCTGATTGTCGGTCAGGGTTTAGTACATAACAGAGCAACAAAAAAACTGTGACCTATTGAAAATTAGAATTATTTTTTGACATATTGTGGTCTGTTCTATGTAAAGTTTTATGTTTTTCTTCTTGCAAATAAATGAGACATGCAGTCAGTGAATAATAATGACAAACATTTAACTTTCACATATAATAGCCTTTAAAAATGAGCTAATGCATTGCCTGTTATTCTAGCAAGTTTTAAGTATATGAAAGTATGTGAAGGTAATAACTGTCTATACTACTGTCCTGTGACCCATTTATTTTGATTTTTTTCCCCTTGATTCCTAAGATACGAGGCTGCGACATGTATGAGTGGCGAGGACTGCACACTGTAATCTGACAGCAGTAAGTGGAAAAGAAAAATTCCTTTGTATAAGTTTTTTATGAATGCATTGATTCATTTGATGCAAACACCAAAGGTATACAGTCACAATCATAGATGTGTTGTAATTGATGGTTACATCAATGTGTGTGTGTGTGTGTGTGTGTGTGTGTGTGTGTGTGTGTGTGTGTGTGTGTGTGTGTGTGTGTGTGTGTGTGTGTGTGTGTGTGTGTGTTTGTGTGTGTGTGTGTGTGTGTGTGTCTGTGTGTGTGTGTTTGTATATGTAGATTCACACACATACTGTTCCTCTGCTAAATCAATGAGATTTGTGTATGTTTGTATGTGTGTACATACATGTATGTATGTATTTATGTATGTATATGTACGGGGGCATACATGTCCTCAGTTATCCCATATTTTGCACATTGTCTCTAATTTTATTTTGTGTCATATTGTTGTCTAATAATTACAGTCAATAAATAATGATGACAGTCATGAGTTTCAGGCATGCCCTTTTAAAAAGCATGCTGATGCAAATCCTTTTATTCTAGTAAGTTTCTAAGCATATAAAGCCTTTAACTGGCCCTGATTTTGGTCATTTATTCACCATTATTTTCTTTCTTCTTCATTCTTAAAATATGAGATTAGAACATATGTTGGGGTACACACTAAATTATGATAAGAGAGAGTTGAGAAGAAAAATTCCTGTGTGTCTGTTACTTATGTATTTATTAATTCATCTAATTGCACTGAGATATCAGAGGTGTATTATAACTACACAAGTGTATGTAACTGGGGGGTACATGTGTGTGAGTGCACATGTGTGTGCACCTGTGTAAGGAGTTAAAATAAATTACTACGGCCAATAGTTATTATTTTTATTTTATTACTTTCTAATATCTGAGGAATATACAGTCAATAAAACTGGCATTAATTGCTGGGTACAGGGGCTACTCATGGATGAAGGTGCTTGATCTTATCACTTGTTCAAGTTACACAGTCATGCCATTGGCTTTGTAGATGCAGTGTGCATTTGTGTGAAGCTGTCTAGAATATTGTTGCTATTTTGTAAGACAATCAGACATCAAAGGTGTGTATATTCAATAAAGTGTCTGTATCTGGGATTGTCTGGGTAGAAAATGACTGTGTGTGTGTGTGTGTGTGTGTGTGTGTGTGTGTGTGTGTGTGTGTGTGTGTGTGTGTGTGTGTGTGTGTGTGTGTGTGTGTGTATGTGTGTGTGTGTGTGTGTGTGTGTGTGTGTGTGTGTGTATGTAGGAGATGGATTACAACATATCTAACAGTAGTAAGTTGGCTATGTTTTTATTTCCCCTGTCTATCACAGTCAGATATCAGCATTGTACTTAAGTGGCTATCTGTGTCTGTCTAGATGGGATGATAACATCGCTCATTGGGAAAGTGTTGCACTGAGTATAGCCACCATTTAACAGCATTTGTTTTCCTAGTTGAGTTTTTTGGGTCTGATTCCTTCTGTGTGGAGTTTGCATCTACTTCCTATCTCTCTCTGTGAGTTTCACCCATGTGCTTCATTTTCTACTTCCAGACTCTCAGATGCATAATATATGCCCTGGCTATTTGTTCTTTTCCTTTCATCCTAATCTAACACCAGAGGGGCAAACACAAGGCAACTATCTTTCACTGTAAGGACAAGAAGGTAGGGTTCATTTTCAAACAGGGTTTATATATCATTCCATTTGTCTTCTTAATTTATTGGGGAATTACTGTTTTATTAACTTTGAACAGTAAGATTTAGACACAAATTTTTCATTGAATGGAAAAATAAGAATTCATTTATTTCCTTACTAATGATTTTTGTACAAGTCATTAAATTAAAAAGTATGGAGAAAGCTCTAGTATGTACCTCACAGCATATAAAATCCTTTCACTTACGAATTCACGTACATCCTCCAAAGTTATTACATTAGAATCTTGGCCAGTTAGAGTTTGCTGAAGGCATGGGGAAAGTTAAAAGTCAAGACAAAGTATAACAAAAGCAAGAAAGAAGTATGTATCTAGATGATGTGTGACCAGGATGAGGAGAAAACAGGGAACAAACACTGTAGGAATGTCAAGGTGGGGATGGGGGAGGCTGGGGACTAGTGTGCAACAGGGGGACCCACAGGGCCCTTTGTCAAAGACTCCATTTAACCTAAGGCTGTCCTTGTTGATTACAGTCATACATGTGAGATGAATCAAGTAAAGAAAGATGTTACAATGAATGTCAATTCCCCAGTTGTCAAGTGTGATGCACAACAGAGAACAATGGCATGCAAGCCAATGCAGTATATAGTAAACAAGAAAGTACAAACAGCCAATCATAATATAACTTGTTTCAAAAGACTGCAATAATTAAAACCCACAGAAAAAGCAGTATATTACCTTTTCTCATGAGATAATCTCTAAAAATGTACTAAGATGGCCCCAAACACTATCAACATAAGCTGTACTCAAAACCAGCAGTATACAGTAAAATTGGAAAAAAGATTCTGTATCAGCTGTTAAACAACCTTAATGAAATAATAAGCTGTCTCCTGGTGTCATAGTGACCCAAGAAATTATCAAATGTGCTAATTAGGTCAAGTCTGGTTCCAATAAAGACTTGATTGCACAGCTCAGGACACTTCAAATTTCTGCCTGTTGCCTGAATACATATCAGCCTCTTCTACTTCTCTGTTCTGCTAAACATAAAGGTATGGTCATTATGGTCATTATGCTCTATCTTTAAACTTAGCACTAAGTCCTACTTTTCCTTCTGGGTTGTGATGGTGCCTGTCCTTGCAATTGAGCTTGTCTTTCCGACAGATCTGTTCCTGCATCCTTTGAATAATCCCAAACCTTTCTCATTTGCCCATTGTTGCAATTAATCATTATTTAGTCATTTTACGTTTGTTAAACATGTAGGTAGGCTGGTCCAAGAGCTATTTTTGGCCATAATCCAGACCCAAAGTGCAAATCCAAAGAGCAGACAGAAACATATACTCCAAAACAAAATAGCATTATATACAAGCTATTGTCTTTTACATTTATTTCAAATGTATATAAGAAGCAATGAAAAAGTATAGACACATCTGATAATCAAATACATGTTACGTGTTCAAATGAACTGAAACAAAATGCATATAACCCAAATTATACACCTTGATCTTTTTTCCTTAGTGTAGTGACAGCAGCTAAAATAATTTGGAGAATGCTTCCTTCTGTCCCCTCTTCTGGCAAATCTCTACCACCTTTCTTGTACTAAGTGATATTAGCTAAGCTGCCATTTTCTTGAGGGGCATAACTCGTATAAGTGAGTTTCAACTTACAGTACTTCTATAACAGCTTTAAGTGTAAAGGATGGAAGCGAGAATTCTGCTGTACTCCAGTGGAGCAAGTTTAGATAATTCATTTGAAAAGTTTAATGCAAATGGGTTAGATGACAGCTAGAAGCCTAGAACATTATGAGGTACATATTGAAACAAAGCAAATTTGATACTTATGTAAAGATTGAATCAAACTAATGTTGATGCCCAGTAATTGCATAAATAAATGCTAATATATATTTCCCAGGGTGCATATTTATTTGTCTAAAAAGTGATATGGTTTTATGCCAGTTAATTAAAATAGTTCTAACATTTTTTTTGTTTGTTTTTTTTTCTTGACATATGCAAGCAAACTGGTTTCACAGCTTTGCTTTAGTGTACACATTATACACACTGGCAAGGTGTGGTGGCATTCTTAAACACTGGGGTTACTGCATTCCAAGGAAGCATAGAATCCAATCATTTTGTGTTAGCCCAGCTTCTGAGCTTTTATCAGCTGATGCCAGCATTCATATGTGTTTTGTTTACTTGTATTTTTGAAAGTATCATAGCAAATGATTCAAAAAAGTGCACTTTCATCAGTTCTCTACCTACTGCCAAACTGTAAAGTCATATCCCTGGTTCAGGAAAGAACACGGTCAAACAGCTCCAGATGATAAATATGGGTAATGGACATACTACATTACAAGGCTGCAATGAAATATTTTCATATTATTTATACAGATATAAATAAATGAAGATCAGAGAATGTTTCTTTTTTTAAATCTCACAATCTAAACTAAAAACGTGGGAGCAACCCCCATGTGAGTGTCTGCATTCCTGCCACACCAACATTCTCTACTGTACATATACATAAGCTCTAATATCCCACTATAGTGGAGAAACATATTTCCCGATCCCATTGTATCATGATATTGTACCTGACCATCCAACGCAGTCATATTTCTAAATATCTTATTTGCAGAATCAGGACAAAGTCAAAAATAGTCATAATCAGGGACAGTGTTAAATATTGCTCCTAGAAACTAAGAAAGTTGCTAGACTAAAGGGTATTCATTGTATGAGCAGTATGAAGACTGAAACTACATTAGCTTCAACAATTTTACAGAAAAATAGGGCTTTTACAAGAAATAAAACAAACATATAAAGCAAAAATCTTGACATTATGCAAAATTCTGCACAGCTGACACATAAGCACAGTACAATACATTTGCTTTATTGTAAATTTTACAAATGAGTGATTGCTCAAAAACAGTCATTGATTTCTCAAAGGGGAAAAAAAAATAGTCGACAAATGTGACTACTGACCTGTCTAATGACACTTTTATCTATCTAGCTATAATATATATATAATACATATATATATATATATATATATATATATATATATAGGTTCATAGGTTCATAAGTTCATACTAGGCTATCTGCCCTGGGGCAATTATAAGCCTAGACCGATTCTGTATGGCTTACGCCACCCCTTGATTTGAGTATACTGTGCCCTTTTTAAGGTTTAGTTTACTGTGCCTCTGTCTAATAGTGACACGGGAGTAATCCCTGGGACAAACCTACGATCCCCCATCCACTTATCGAGATTCTTCTTGAAGAGATTCAGTGAGGTGCTCTGCCTCACATGAACTGGAATTCTATTCCAGAGCGAAGGGAGCCTCTGGGTTATGAACCTGTCCCTCCAGCAAGTTCTATTTATTTCTGTGCTGAGGTTCAAGTCCCTCAAGTGTGTGGCTCTAAGGGATTTAGATTTACTGAGGTGGAGCATGTCCATTAATTCTGGATTTGACATAGCTTTGTATGTCAGGCATAGATCACCTCGAAGTAGGCGGTATGCAACTGAGTAGAGCTGGAGTTTTTTAACTGAGCAGCATATGGCATCTGTTTGAGACCCTTGATCCTCTTGGTGAGATACTTTTGGGATCTTTCTAATTGCTGCTGGTGTCGGGTAAGGTACATCCCAAAAGGGGTATTGTATTCTATGATGGGCCTGATGAGGGATGAATAAAGGGACATGATTACCTCTCTTGATCTAGATGTGAAACCCTTCGTGATGAGGTGGGCTATGTAGTAGGTCTTTCTAACCACTTTGGCAATGTGGTTTTCAAAGGAGAGATTGCTATCAACTTGGGTCCCCAGGTCCCTAATAACTTTCTCTGTACTTAATGGGTTTCTGCCTATGTGGTAATTTGTGGGCACATTGTTTTTGCCAAAGGGTATGACTATACATTTTTTGGCATTTAACTTTAAACCATGGCACTGGCACCAGTTATCTGTCTCTGTGAGACCTTTTTGAAGGATGTTTGTGTCAGCTGGAGAGTTGATTATGGCGCCCAGTTTGCAGTCGCTCAGAACTTGGTGAGCCATAGTCCTCGCACGTTCGCCGGTACCTCAGAAAAGTATATACGAGACAAGAGTGGTCCCAGGACAGAACCCTGTGGGATGCCACTTGTGACCGGTTTCGAGTCTGACATGGCTCCAGCAACTCTCACTCTGTGGGTTCTGTCTTTGAGCCAGTTTGCGACCCATCTTGTGACAAAGGGGTTTATATTTAAGCTGGATAGCTTATCTATGATGCCCAAGTGGGGTATTGTGTCAAATGCCTTTGCAAGGTCCAGATAGGCTGTGTGGACTACCTTCCCTTCATCTATGGCTTTGGTGACTGTTTCAAAGAAGTCAACCAGGTTCAAAAGGCAGGATCTGTCCTTGACAAAGCCGAACTGGGTAGGATCTAGTGTCTGTAGGTCCCCAATGTCTTTGTTTATGATCTCCATGATGATCCTCTCCATAGCCTTGCAGACTAAGCTAGTCAGGCTTATGGGGCGATAGTTTCCAGGGTCCATAGAGGCTCCACCTTTGTGGAGTGGGATCACTATTGCTGTACGCCATTCTGTGGGCACATATCCTGTAGTGAGGCTGAGATTGTATAGCTGTTTTATTTGAGGGATTAGTTCCTCTTGTAGTTCATGTAGGATGCAACCTGGGATGCCATCTGGTCCCATGGAAGCAGTGCTTTTTGCTTTGGAGAGGGCAGCCTTCACCTGAGCATCTGAGATGTTTGGGAGGCAGCCCTCTGCCGGGATAGATACTTGCTCTTTTGGGGGTGGGGGGAGAAGTTTGCACTGAACCTGTCTGCCAGGATATTGGCGATGTCTGTGGGTTCAGTGTATTTTTTGTCACTTAGAATCAACTCAGAACAAGTCTGGGAGTTGCATCCCAGGTTTCTAACATAACTGAAAAAAGCCTTATGATTGTCTTTGGTGTCCTGTGCAATTTTTCTCTCGAAGCTGGCCTTAGAGGATTTTATGAGGGATCGTAATTTTTTGCTAGTACTGATCAGAGATGCCTTCCCTATTAGGGATTTTGCTCTGTCATGTAGTAGCTTCCTCCTTCTGTTGTACAGTTTATTTATGGCAGGGGTCCACCAGACTGGACGCCTGCCTTTGGATGATTGGGTCTTGGTTTTGTTTGGGATAGCATGATCCATGCATTCCTGGAGATGTCCGTAGAATGCATTTATATAGGATTCTGCAGTTTGGGCTGTAGTTTCCACTGGCCCTGGGGCCTTGAAAGATTCCACTTCGGTTTTGAGAAGTGAAAAGTTCACTTTTGAGAAGTATATACATATATATATATATATAGAGAGAGAGAGAGAGATAGTGAGAGAGAGCTTGGAGTATGTGATTATATGTCCAGAGGAGTATAAACAGAATAAATAACTTTAGCAATTGTTTTAAGATGCTGAGCTAGAACAACCTCACCTGCAGACTATACACTGGAGGCCTACATGACGCACCTCCTTACTTAAATATTCTAATTGAAAGGCCATGTAGCCCCAAGGTAAGGGAACTATTCAGTTTTGCTGCAAAGCAGATATTTCCTTTATCTAAGGGTGTGGAACTTCAAAATTAGTAGAGGACTGGGGGACAACGGGATTGCTCTAATCCATTTTCAGAGTGTCTTGGTTTGGTAGCAAGTTCTCATGCAGTGCTCTTCTTGCCTTCTCTTGACCTACAGCTGACATCAGAAATAACAATGCCTCATTGTTCTCCACCCAGATCTAATCATTTATTTTTCACGTGACCATTTTTTTAAGTATTTATTCATTTATTTATTTCTGCTTGTTAACTGGGTTAGCCACATTAGGCCAATGGTTTCTTTTCAGGGAAGAAGAACTTTTTCCTCCATTTTCTACAGTATTTGCTGCAAGTAATACCAGTATAAATATAGATTTTTCTTCTGATGCTTGTACTGTGGGTTGCCTCTCTATTGTTATGAGGTTCGTGACTCGAGGATCTGTCTTTTCTCTGTATGGAAGACAACCATGTTATTTCCTTTATGACAGTGATAATTCCTTTAACTTAGTTTATTTCTGCTGTTATCATTTACTCATGCTTTTCAGAAAAAAACTACAACTGATGAATTATTATGAATTGTCAGGATTTGTGCAGCTTCATTACTGAACTTTTTTTTCTTACACTACCCCTTTTCTACATCTTGGACTGCATTTTGTTTTTCCAGAACTGCTTTAGAATGGTATATCAGAAAACAACATATATTATATTCACCTTTTTAGAATAAACTTGACCTACTCATGCAGTGCTTTCTAATTATTGTGCTTGTGTTTTTTTCAGTTTAAGAATATGTTGTTCGTACTTTTCCCTTCAACTTAAATATATTAATGAAGCTTTTTGCTTGCATATTGTAAAGAATACTAATACAATGATAACTGTATTGGTCAGTATCTTTCATTTCTTAAAGTATATAATAAAAGGAAGAGTAGAGAGTGGCTAAAAGTAAAAGATATAAAGCACAATTTATAGCATGTATTAAGGATAATGTTTAATTATGAAAATGCCTTTCTTAGATAAACTTTTCTTGGCCCATAGACGTACAACTCAAACAGGAAAAATATTATTGTATACTATTGTTTTGACCATAAGGAGATCATTCATTGGTATAATTGCAATATTTAAGGCTTTTTTTCTTCTTTATCATCTGTCTTTCCTTTGAGAAAGGTGTTGTTATTTAGTTAAAAATTATATATATATATATATATATATATATATATATATATATATATATATATATAGGTCTATGTCAGATGATCGAATTTTCAGAAACTTGAAATTCATACGGTCAAGACCATATGATCGAGTTTCCAAAAACTCAAACAAACAAAAAAAAAACCCACAAAAATCTACCTTTTTTACATTTTTGCATGGGGGAGGGCATGCCCACCTGCATCCCCCTCATCATCAGATCACAGTACAGTGAGCAAAAGGTTTAAACTTCCTGACCTGCACTGTACTGCAATCTCCATTCAAAAGCTTCAAATTTTCAAACACTTGATCATATGGTCTCGACCATATGAATTTCAAGTTCCTGAAAACTTGATTACCTGATAGGGACCCATATATTGCCATTATTTCATACTTATCAAGAATGACTCTAATGTGATATGTTGTTCTTATTTGAGATCCCCCTTTGCTTAGCGAGTTAAGTACATTTATGGATTAGTATGATTAGTAATTAAATTAGATTGTCTGGAGAATGCACATAGGTGCATTTCTTTTGGCTTTGATTTTAGGGCATCAAAGAATTCCAAAATGAGATCATGTAAAACGTTTTCCTTTGCAAAGTGACTGTTTAAGTCTTAACTCAAGGGGTACCTCAGAAAGAACTTTGTGTGCAATGGAGAAACAATTTAAATGGAGAAGATTTCTGCCCGTTAAGTTTTCTTCTATGCACAGTTGATGGCTTTTTCCAGAAAAACTGAAATAAAGACTATATTACAAAAGGAGAATCCTGTTGTATTGCACTTCTTCAAGAAATAAACCACTGTATAAAGAATCTAAGTTGATTAAATCTAGGAAAGACGGGCAGATAATCTTGTATTATATATAGGGGAGGATGCAAACCAAGTTAAAAATATTACTTGGAAAATGTCTTTGAACTGTTGAGAGTCCTGTGGAGAAAAGCTGACCAGTTAAGGCATACTATTATAAGCATATGGATGACTTGGGCTGGTTATATCCTAGAGATCTCACAGAAAACTGAAAATAAATATGCACAGAATAATGATGGCCCAAATTTTTCCAACATTCTAAGGAATTGGAGCAGACAGAAGTACATCCTATTTATGAATTGATTGTGAATGATATTAATGTAACATAAATGCAAACCAGCAGAACATTTGAAAAGAAAAAAATCTCAAATAAGGAAACTTCCAACCTTAAAAATATGTTTCTGGGTGAGTAAATTGATCATTGACAGGGATGGCACTGTGCAGAAAATCATGTACCTTTCCCATGATCTAAGAAAAATAGATTTGCAGTCTAGATATATTCTTGGAAAAACAAACCTTATTAAATGTATAGAAATATTAGATTCAAATCTGATCAGTCAGTGGTGAAACTATATGGATCACTTTCAGCTGCTAAAAGTATTTTTAATGGATAAAGGTGAACAATTACAAATGGAAAGAAGGACCCAAAGCAAAAAGTACTACAATATTTGGTAGATAGAGAATTGTAAGGATAATATCCCAGGAAGAAAACAAAAATGTTGGACTGATTTGTTGTGACAGAATTATGATAATGAAAAGCCAATCATTATTGGAAGAAGAAGGGAAATTGAGAATGGGCTAAACGGATAACAATGTTAATTAGAGATATTACAAAAAAACTGACAACACTCAAACTGCAGAATGATGCAATGGAACTTGAACTCTCATGCAGGAATAAAATGGATCAGCTCAAAATGAATGTTATCATTGTGGAAAGTATTAGCAGTGGAGGTCTTTTTGAGGCTGGGCTATGGGTGATTCATAAAAATATTGTGCAACAGTTCAGTGCTTGAAAGAAAGGAATGAACAACAGTGCAACTAACCGTAAGGAAATTAGCAGATATTATCTCGATATGTCATGAAATTTGGAAAACCTTTTTTAGCTTTCTACAAAGATCTTTATTCACACAAATTCATGTGTAAAGAGGCAATGGATTTCAGTGACAGCCTCAGGTAGATTTTTGACTTTTCAGGAAGAAAAATATTGGATGTGGGTATCTTTTTATATGAAATGCACAAGACCATTAAATGTATAAAATGGGGAAATCATATGACCTGCACATTTTTTCTTTCATTTCTAGAAAACAAAAGGATGATTTGCTTTTGTCAAAACGTTAGTGAGTATTTAATGACAAAAGGTAGAAAAAGTACGGTACTTAATTAAGGCTAAGGTTACTGTACTTCCAAAAATAAAACATCATTTACATGGTATAAGAAACTGCATGCTTGTTTATCTTATAAATGTAAATATGAAAATCTTATTCAACTTTCAGCACAATATTTAGACCAGGAACTTCCCAAGATCATACCCAATGCAAATGGAAGTTTTTTCAAGGTACACGAGAGACACTTCTTTTTTTTGAAAATGTTTAAGGTGAAAATCTTGAATGAAGACATAGGGCTTTTCAACTTAAGCAGAACTTTTGCTTTTGTTGAATGTCCTTTTACCTTCTCATTGCATCCGCACCAAAAGAAGCCTAGAGTAAAAGAAGACTGTCTACTCTTCCCAAGGCTATTTCTTCTAGTGACTAAAGAATTGGCAGTTAGGCTTTGCATAAAGTTACTATATCTGGAAAGTGAGAGAGAGAGAGAAGAAAGAAAGAGTGAGAGAGAGTGAGTCAGGAATAATCAATATTTAGACTCTTTTTCAATGACATGTATCTTAATTTCAGACCAGGTAGACTTAACTCTGTCACATGTACCAAACCTATTTGAAAAATTCAAAGATACCTCTGGCCTTGCTTGCAACTGTGAGAAAATATTTTTAATTTCTGTCCATTTGATAAAGAAAGACAAGCAATAGGGCACATGAAGAAAGACACATTTCCTACATATTTATATCTTGAGGTGAACACTTCCTCTTAGTATGACTAGAATTAATAGATTTGAGACAACTTGAATGATAGCTCAGGTAATTCATAGAAAAGGTACGGACAGTATTTAAACTTTGGTAGGTGAGATCAGCACGGTAATGGTAGTAGCAGCAGTTGAATGCTTTACGTCTTACCTGTATAGATGCTGGATAGCATAGCTTTTCAAAACTGAGAGGAAATTGAAATATCTGTAATAGGAAGTAAAGGCAATGGAGTTTCAAGAGTAGGATTATACATTCCTGAGAGAAAGAGAGGCTAGACACCTCTGTCTTTTCCATCTACGTCACTGCGTTCTGTGTTGCACAGTAGATTAAAATGCATAATGAAGGCAAATTTTGCATTTGGTTGGGAAAGGTGTTCTGAGATGTATGATGATTTGGTCAAGAGATAAAAGTCTGATCACTGAAAGAAGGGAAACGGTAGCCCTGTGGCAGTAGGTTATCAATACTTTAATAAGGACAAAAAATCGATGTATAGTGGAGATTAGTGTTACAAAATGGAGTGCTTAGATTCATTAGTGAGGTAACTCAATGAAAATTAAAGCAACTCAGGTGAAAGGGGAGGGTTAAATATTAATGAGAACATGATAGGGTGATGATGTTTCAATTTCTGTAGACTGAAACCATAAAATGAAGCAGAAGAAGGAGAAGATGGAACTATTGCCCCTTTGCAGATGTTCAGATTTGGAGAGGATGAATTAGCATACAGAAAGGAAGTGGAGGAGTAATTGGGAGGGACATATTGGAAAAAAAGAAGCAAAGCCAGTAGGCTGACATTGCAAAATGAATAGGACCCTAAGAATGGCATTTTGTTTCAAGTGGAGAAATAATAGGAGATATGAGATATTATATAGCATTCAGGAATGACTATGTGATCAGTTACACAGGAATATTTTATAGATGGAATTTTATAACCACTTGCCTTTTCTTGTAAGTAAGGAATGTTGATTATCTATGTTGCAGATGTGGCACATAGAACATAGACTCAGAGCATATCTCTTGGTTATGTGCCAGGGCAGAACACAATTGGAAAAAAATAGAATAGATCAGCAACACTTTTTGTGGAAAACAGTACCTTTTCAGAATCATGTTTATGGTGGAGTAGATGGTGGATAAACAATGGATCCGACTAAATGTGAATTAAAATTTAGTTATTTTGTGTTTTATCTGTATAGATTCATATGTTCATGGGTACTTATTACCCCTTCAACATCTTCTGTTTTAAAAGAAATTTAGATCTCATGAATAGGTGTTGGATTTAGAAGCCTAGCCATAGCTTCCCTTGAAAATTTAGCCCTTGTAGTTTAAGAGCAAATAACCCATAGATGAGCAGAACATTTACATGTTGCCTGTATCCATGAGGGACAAAGTTGCTAAACCCAGGGGTGAATTTGTGGTTGCCCATCCATTTGTCCAGACTACATTTAAATAGTTAAGAGAAGTAGTTTGCTTTATGTGAAGAGGAAGACAATTCCAATGAATTGCTATTCTCTGTGATACATATCTCTCCCTTCAATATCTCCTGTTTTGCAAAAGAGAATGGGTGTTTATGACACCATTCAACTTGCAAATGTGCAGTAGGTCTGACAGGATGGGGTATGATAAGACTTTATACACAAGGCAGAGATTACGCCTCAGTAGCTTGTATGGCACTGAGAAAAGGGACAAGACTTTGAGAAGATCTGCACAGTTTTTATGATTTAGGCCCTTAATTTTCTTAATAAGAAAAAATTACAGGCATTTGTGCCAAATATTTGTACAGGTACATACAAAAGGGGGAATTATAATCAATGATTGGCCTTTTGAGTGTAGAATACAGTGGAATGATCACATGCCTGGAACTAGATGACATACTCTTAGTAATAACCTGTGCATTGAAATGGCACTTCCTTGCAATAGCTGATTATCTGTTAATCAAAAGAATAGCCCATTGTTTACATAGGTTCCCAGGGCCATAATTACTGGATTTATTTTCAGGACTATGTTGTCAATGTGATAATTATAAAGACGTTTTTGCATGCCAAAAGATAGTATTGTACATTTCCTGACATTCAGTTTTAGTTCATGGTTTTGTCCTCAGCTGTTGGTCTAGGAAAGGCTATCTTGCAGAATCTTGCTGTCCTCTGGGAAGTTTATGACAGCAACAAGTCTACAGTCAGCAAAAAATGGAAACCAAGAATGGAAAAACTGCTCAACAGTTGAAGGATAGATATAAAATGTTGTTGCATAGTCAACTATCATAAAATATAGGGCAAACTGATTTTTTTTGAGAAGGAATGAAATCCATTTTCACTATGACCTATTTTTTTTATAGAACTCTTAACTGTTGTTAACTGTGCAACTTATACATGTATATAGTTACTGATTCCTTTTCTACTGTATAGATGCATGTTATTATCTCCTGGGCAATTGTATTTGATGTTATGTGGTGTATTTTACTTTTGCTATGTTAATAAACATGATTCATATAAACAAGTCGGTCTCCTATTGTCCTGCATTAGGTTCCCTAATTTGATATTGTTACTGGGATAGCCTGGAAAGAGAAAGGCATATATACTGGTCTACCTCATTAAAAATAAACAAACGTCAGCATGTGAAGCATGTTATATACCATTTCACTGATTCTGAAGAGTTAAAATGAAATTAAAATTAGAGGTATAGATTTTTTGTAAATGTTTTCTGTTTTATAACTATTACTATAATAGTATGAAATGCCTTTTACACCAGATGTCCCAACACACTAATGATGCCAAACACTTTATTTGGCATATTCATGGTTTTCACTTTCTACAGAAGGCTGTGTGGTATAAATCTTATGCTTTTTTGCCTCAGATCAATCACATATTGGCCAGGGTAGTATATGATGGAAGTCCTATTGACTTATACCACTAACAGTTATAGTAGTCACCGTGTAAGAATGACATAAAGCACAAGGTAGATTATGTATGCAACACTGAAATGATCCATCTTTGGCAGTATGCAAGTTGAAAATGTAAAAACCTGAATGATTCTAATCAATGCAGATTTGCCATTAATAGTCTAGTATCACTCCCCACTCGCTTGCTTTTGCAAATTTGACTGTTCCAAAATACAGATATGCACCAGGTTTCTGTTTCAGTTTTTATCATGCTAAAAAATGTAAACACATTTTACATGAAAAATGTTTAGAAATATAGCTATAGGGCAAATAGAGGTTGCTTATGCAACACAGTTTACTAATTTTCCTACCCACTTAACAAGCTGCAGATCTTATTTAAACAACAGTTTAACCCCCCACCAAAGAACTAGTCTTGTATCCTTATTTTCATATAATTCCCTTTATTTCCTTTATACTTGAAATCTACAGTCAATACCTATTTATAGGACATCAAGGGGCAGATTCCAAAACAGAACAGTGCAGCACACCAAAGGAAGACTTTGGAGCACCAACTATGAATGCGACTTCAGAAGGCACACCGGAATCAGTCTGAGGATTTTTTTTTTCAGCATAGAATTTCCCTACTTTCTTAGCCATATTAAAATAGCATGCAAATTCTCCAAAGCTAATAAAATGTATGCATACAGAAATGCAAAATCTTGCAAGAAGTCTACAGATTCAATTATTACCAATGCATGTGTGCCAGGTTTCTGTTTCAGTTTTTATTATCATGCTGAAGAATGTTAATACAGTTTACACAAAAATGCTTAGAAATATGGCTAAAGGGCAAATAGAGACTGCTTATCCTAAATAGTTTACTAACTTTCCTATCCACTTCCAAGCTGCCAATCTTATTTAACCATCAGTTTAAACCCCTTCCCAAGAACTAATCCTTCATCTTTATTTTCATATAATTCACTTTATCTCCTTTATAGCTGAAATCCATAGTCAGGACCAATTTATAGAACATCAAGGGCTGGATTCCAAAAGATAGTACCAAAATGCATAGCATGCTGAAGAAAGACTTTAGTGCACCAGATGTGGATACAATTTCAGAACCTACACCAGAATCAGTCTGAGTTCTTATTTATTCAGTGAAGGATAATTATGGACTCCGTGCATGCCCATTGGATTCAAACCCCCCATGTGTATGTCCAAAGTTACTTAAATTTAACAAATTGCTTAATTGTTCCCCAAATCCTCAGTGAATGCCATAATTGATGGAAAGAAAGGAAGCTATCATACATGAAATTCTACAGAATCAATATCAATACTGAAAAAAATACAAACTGCAGAGAATGAACTGCGACAGGCTTTGGTTCTGCAAGCCATACAGGATGATATACATCTGCATCCTAGAAGGCAGTCAGCTAGACAAAGAGCCAGGTTACAGATAAGCCAACTGTCAAGATCAAGAAATTATTGAGAGGTTCTGATGAGACAGACAGCTAGAGCAGGTTGTGTGTAACATGTGTGCCCCACACATGTCTGAGAGAACATTGCTGGGCAACCCCATACCTATCAAAACCAAAGACTGTTGAGCCTAGGTGTACTGACATCTAAGACATTTCAATGACGTGGGAGATACTGAACAGGTGTCACAGACAGCTGCCAGTCACATCCTTGCACAGTTCCTAGCAGCAATGTGCGCCAAAGTAGATAACCATATACACTTTCATCTACATACATGGTGAGATAAAAAGTCATGCACCAGTTCTATAACATTTCCAACTTCCCCCCATATTCTTGATGCAATAGACTGTATCCACATCCCTGTTAAGACCCTCTTGGAACCAGAAGTAGAAAGATTCATAAATAGAAAGGGATGGCCACTACTAAACCATGAGGTGATGTGCACAGCAGATGGCAGCATAGCAAATATAATGGCAACACACCCCGGTAGCATCCGCAATGCCGCCATATGGAAGGTTGTCTGATAGTTGCATCAAACATGTCAAAATACCCGAAGTACTACAACTGTGTAGTACAGGAACACAGCCAGGATGTAAGCTGAATACATCCCTGTAAACACTATGCATGATGACAACATATGTGTTCAACTACCCCCCAACAGCAGGTGACTGTGGGTATCCACTCAAGCCATGGCTAATGACCTCATGCCGTCACCTGTCCAGCCTTGCAGAGGAACCCTATAATAGAGTGCAAACCAAGACAAGAAACACCACAGAGTGTGTGCTTGGGGTACTGAAAGCCACATACAGCTGTCTAGACACATTTGGGGGTGCACTGCAATACACACCTAAAAAGGCACCACAGACAATTACTGTGTCTACCTTGCTTCACAATAGGCTGACACCCAGACATGGCATTTTCCCCTGCTGTAGGTGAGGGTAAACTACCCCAAGAACCCCAGATGTCTGAAGATGATATTCCACAGCTATCAGATGAGGAGCAGAAGAACACATGGGGCAAAGGAAACAGGCATTGGTGTTGTAGGATGCGACCACAAGTTCTGGCTCAGGCAACATGACAGCACCTAACACACACCTTTGAGTCATGGCAAGCCACACATACAGAAGTTCACAGATTAAACATTGATGTCCATGCATTGTCCCACAACAGCAGCATAGATTACATCTAGTAGAAATGACCCAGTAGACGTACACACTCAACATTAGACATAACAACAAAATCATAACATATAACAGTATCAACATATACAAAGCACTAGCAACAGTAACTCAGGCCACAAGTGACACATGTATGCATTGAGACTCATAGTGGTGTATGAGTGTATGGCAGACAACAAGGGACATACTTTTGTGAACCCTCATCTCCATCTTTCCATTAGCAAATGATGCAAACAGAAATGCAAGTAAGGACATACTGTGGAACTGTTGACAATATGACTAGTAAGATATAACAATGTAAAGTAAAAAAAAAAGGATCAACTACTGAATGGAAGCACCTAGGTCAGTAAAAGTGACAGACTCCCATGGAATCAGATTTCACAAAAAACACAGAAGATGAAATCATCACTGGTTTGCACAGCATTCATCATTGCCACGGGGTCAAACTGACACTATGAGACATAGTGAAACAACTGTCAGTGTTAGTCTAATACAGTCTAGGGTTCCTAAAATGACAGCTTACACAGTGGGCCTGGCATCTCCTGTCATGCAAAGAAACACTCAGCCCATGTTACTCTACAGCAGGGACTGATGGGGTGACACCAACTTGTGGAGACTCACTATGGGAAGGAATTTGAACGTGAGCTGACTGTCTGATCATGACTGCTTTGCCCACACTGGATTGTCCAACAGCAGATGTGCATGCATGTTGTAGCATAGACATTGATGCCTGATTGACAAGGGTTGGTCTACTGAGAGGGAGCTATGCACAATCAGGGCACACAAATCCAGTTCATACTATGGCACTGTTGTAGCATTGCTATAACCAAGATTTCAATGGACCATGCCACAGATAACATGGTTTCATTCAGAACAGCCAATGCCGACATAACCTCACTGTTTGTGAGCTCCTGTCCTTCATGCAACACACATAGCTGGTGTGCAATATGATCTGTGGCACAGGCAAGTGGACAAATGTCAAATCCATGAAATTGTTTGGAAGGTTCATTTGCCTGTAGGAGTTGGCAGACACCCTATGACACATGCCCATGCACACAAGCTACATGCATAAATGTACTGTGCTGGGAAATATTGCTCTATTGTGGGGAAGTGTCAACATTAACTAAAAAATTGGACTGTGATGCACAGACATTATCCTGTCAAACATCTGAGATCCGCACATTGTCAGAATGGCTGGACATGTTTTCATCCACATCTGAGGCTACAGCTTTAGCCACATAGCTGTCAGCAGCTGGGCAAACTGTATCACCATATATGAGTCCTGTGTGCCTGGAGCCATGTTAGCACATTGAGACACATCACATTCCCCTTTGGGATCAGGGGATGGGCTAATGGAGGGTGCAGTCAGTGGGCATGCTAAAAGCAGAGACAGATGACATAGGTAAGATAAACACACATATTTTACATGTTGGAGGCCATATGGCACAACTATATCACTACAATGTTACAGATGTCAAGGACTTACCAAAAAGCCTTCTCCAAGTGTGGCCCATGGAACCTATATAACAGGGAGTTGACAATTATGTTACATATGCAACATACATGACATATGAGAGGAATAACAACGTAAGACCCACCTGGCATGTCCTTGTGAGAATCCAGAATGAGAGGCAAGGGCTAAAATACAGCTGTTGTAGGAGAGCCAAAGGCATCCAGACAGTATTACTAAACACATACTTGCTGGCATGTATGTGTTTAGTAATACATACATGCTGGCATGTATGTATTACTAAACACATACATGCCAGCATTTACCTTTCTAATAGGGTAGGTAATATATACTCAAACCAATTAGTTGCAGCTGAGGTGCTGATTACATTTGTCCTATGTAGGGATAGAAGGAAACAGTGTTAATGGATAATAAAAATAGAAGTAACAGCAATCACAGGTATGAAACAGAGGAAAAAATATACCAGTTATACCCTTCCTATGTGGTGAGTGTGTTGTGTGTTGTAATACAGATACTGTAGTGGGAAAATACAAGAAACACAACATGTGAATATGCAATGCCGTCACAAATCCAGGCAGAGATGCATAATGACATACACATCACCATTACAAGATATGGCTATACTCACATGGTATACAGTGCACAAGTTGGCCAGATATCCCTTGTATGAAAAACAGTGACATTGATTTCATACAATGCAAGTACACCAATCAGTGCTACAGCCTATGTACATAGTGGGAAACCATTCCAGGTCTGTCCATAGCTGCACCTGCACCACTCATGTCTCGTGAAGATGTATTTGTAGGTTACATTGGCAGGGAAACATCAAAATCTCAGTATACACCACAGGCATGACAAGTGGCAGAGGCAATAACAGGTAATGGTCCCAGTAACAGTATAGGGCGGCACTCACCTATCATGTCTTGCCATTGAGCAGAAATGAATGGATATGTGCAAATCAATACAGACAATGCTGAACCTTTTGATGGAAGTGTTATATATGTACTGCAGAAGTACAATAACATGCCATTACACTTACATTGGTGGTTGGTATGTGTGCCCCCATGTGCATGGTGCAGTTCTGCTGTTACAACAACAACAAAAATAGCAATACATGAATATGTATGCAACAGCAATCTGTAATGTGATACTCTATATGTAACAATATTCTGCAAAGTACAATATACCTGTGCGGCCTGGCACACCTGCTTTAATTCTACTATCAGGTACAGTATACTTCTATCATAACTTTTATGCAGGGATACCAGGAACTGTGTCACTTCATCTGGGAAGTCAATGGTAAGCCACCACTGGTGGCATCTGTTGACTACTCATACCATCTTATCCTGATGGTATCTTGAAGGATCATGTCAGAGCCCTGTCAGTGACAGACCTCCTGGGATCTCTTGTGACCTCCCATACCATTGATCATGTTGGTAAGGTCAGTCCATACTGCACTCCTCCAGATTGTATTCCCCACCTGTCCAGGGATTCTACTTTACTGCTGGTGCAGAGCATCAATTATGATTTAATTCTCTTGTGGATAAAAATTGCCACTCCTAGGTCTACTTGTCATCTGGAAGGCAGTTATATGCACATGGTAAGATTCATATCGAGGCCCACATATGGTCATGATTATGTCAACAGGATATTTCAATTAATCTTCTCGTCATTTATGTGCACTACAAAACTGTATTAAATAGTCCCTGCTCTTTATAGTGCTGCGACATATAAAACAATATATGTGATATGAAAACAATCTCTGAATATGTAACACTTGCAACATCATAACTTGTAATATCTGTAGAGGTTGTATGTGGGATTTGAACCCATTACAGTAGATGGGAACCACAACACCACTGTGCCACATGCTCACTACAATATGAATATACTTCACACATTAACATACTCATCATAACATATGTGTAAACCAAAAATGTTATATGGCTGTCAGACACAAACAGTTTGTGAGACATATCCTAATAATGACATGTACTGCCAACAGGTATTATGCAACATGAGCCTATACAAAAAACTGTGGAAAAGGAAACTGTGGAAAAACAAGCACTCATAATAACATGAACTGTTATGCACAAATAGCTACATTTTAACACAATCAACACTGAGCCATCAATGGGGGATAACATTTCACCTGCATGAGATGAAATTCAGTAACAATGTTATTCTTATCAGAAAATATCTGTACAATAGCAATTGTACAACTTACAGAAACTGTCAAAAAGCCTCATCATCTGTAAGCGTAACACACAGACAGTACAAGGTAACCAGTCATGAGCACAGATATATTTTTTTTGCAGCCCTATTTATAGTAGGCATATTACTAAGCACCAATGAATATCAATAATATAATCAATGAACATGCAACATACGGATACTCAAGACCATGTCAGTTTCTGTAAGTATAATACAGAATGTCAGGGTCACCAGTAATACATATGAATGTTGTTTTCACTGCATTCATATGTACTGTTCACTGGGGCTCTTTACATTTATCTGTTTATATGGATATGTGGTATCCTTTCTTGTTAGAGATGAAGATGTATGTGATTTGCTGGAAGGGTTTGGGATTTACCTATGTATACAGGTAAATCCTCTACCCTTCCAGTAAACCACATACATTTGGTACTGAAGCCAAATTTTCCTAAAAACAACAATGTAAGCGTGTACAAATAAATGTTTACATTGATGCAAGCATGTTTAAATACATTTCTAAGGAGTAGTAATATCATAGGTGTATAAAGAAAGAAATATATCCTACCAAAGCACTAGCAGCAGGCAGAATGTCCAGATTTTTGTTTCATATGTTTGGTTTGTTCCTTACAACATTTGTGATTTTCTGGAGTTTTGTGGCAAATTAGTGAGGACTAAATTCATTATATAATGACAGGAATTTGAGCTTCAGAAAATGTATGGTAACGCACAGCCTTTTATTCTAGCAACTTTCTAAGTTTATAAGAGTGATATTTAAAATGTGTTGCTATTTGGGGGGCTTTGTCCCCCCACTATTTTTGCCTTGTCTAGACTTTTTGAGTCATGAAGTTGAGAGCTATGTGCCTCTTTACCTTTGAAATTACCAGTAAGTCAGGTACCTGAAAATAAGACCAGCTATGTGCACACAGCTTTAAGTCCTATTTGCACAATACATAATTAATGAGGTTCATTAACATTTATGCTTTTGTAATCCCACTTGCACACATCTGTGTAAGTTCTCAAAATCTGGTGCATTAACAATTAGGCGGGCATAATGAGGAGGTGCTCCGCACAAATAAACAATAGATATTGTTAAGTGGGACCATATATACCACATACCCATTACCGTACAGTTATCTGTGATTTTGATACATTTACAGATCAGCCCATTGGTAACTGTGAACTGCGCGAGTAATTTTTGAAAATGTGACAATTTGAAAATCATCATCAACATGGCTATTGTGAGGAGGCTTTGGCATATCGTGCTGCTGAAATGGACCAGTAGGCAACTACTCAAATGTTGACAATCTAAGCTGCAATGGAGCATCTCTTGTGAGCAAGGCCACAGAACGTCACTATGATCGACATCTGGAACCAGATAATAAACAAGCACTGATGTCATACTGCTATTTTCCAGACAGGAGTGCAGGTTTGCCATACGTACAATGGCCTGCATCAGAGGGACACTAAGGATTTTCACCAGAGGGTCCATATGGTGCTGAAACAACCACTGGATACATATAGCAAGTGTCATAATCCTCTGTATATCTGTGTATTCCATTAAAAATCACACATATAGTTGTGACCCACATGTTATACATATTCCTTTTAAAGTCATTATTTAGCTTTAGCTTTTCTGTGGCTTACTCATCTGTTTAAACAATAAGGCAAGGAGACTGTTCCCCACCTAAGTACAGGTATGATTCCCAGTTTACTATTAAAACATTGAATATCATGACATTTTTTGATTATAAGACTGAAAAATTATGTTGAAATTTGTAAGACTATAAGAAGACACTGTCGAAAATGAATACCGCAAAGGTTGATATTCGGAAAAATTCAAAAATGTCAAAAAGCAGTACAACAGGAACCAGCAACTCCTGCACTTCAGTAAGAGTTCTTATTCATCTTTGCTCACCTCTTTAAGTTACAGATAAGATGTTCAAGTGTATATGGACACTCAAATATCCAAGAAGCACATAAACAAATATGCAAATCTACTTGTTGTAATGGCACCCCTCCCCCCCCCCACCACCTGCAAATTATATATACCAACTCTGAGATTAAACTACAGTGAGGAAGAGTACATTTCCCATGTACCACAATCTCCATTCATAATGTAAGCCTCATATTAGAGAATCACTACTGTTTTTCATTCATTTTCATTTTGAACAATTTCAGTTCGGACTTCAGAAATTTTAAAAGCACGCATTTGATTAAAAAGTATTCATTCAAATGCAATTCAACATTTTGATAGTAAGCCATGATTTCCATGGTGGTTATTTCTTTAATGTTTTTGATTATATTTTAGGGAACATAAATCCTGTTTGTTTTCCAACCTATACAGTACATCATTTTACACATCTAGCATGGCTGTGTTTCACTGACACCTATAGCACCTAGGCCATGAATGAGCATATGTTTCTCCATTATCTGTAATACTCCCAGACCATAGCACAGCATACTTTTATATGTGTGAATTCTGACTCATACAGACCTACATTACTCCACTCTTCTTTAGAAAATGCAGAGTATTGTTAAATTCCTGTTTGTTTAGCACATTGCTGTAAGACCACTGCAGGTTAGCATGTCTACCTTATGTTGTACATTGAAAAACTTAATGCAAACTGGCTGTTACTCATCTTGATTGTTTGTGGACCATGAAGGCCTATAGTGCTTAGGTGTTGGATGGGTGCATATTCCTTTGTTATCCACAAGAATGTGAACACACACATATGAGAGTAATTTGTTATAAGAGAAGGCATGTCAGCAATAGCTCAATCTGTTAAGTAAGAAGCCACCGTGTGTGTATATATATCTATAACTACATATATATATATATATATATATATATATATATATATATATATATATACACATATATATATATATATATATATATATATATATATATATATATATTATGAACACTTGTGGGCTCAAATCCATATTAGAATCCATATTAGTGGATATCTGTCTGTGTATATGTTTTGAAAATGCTTGTATAGATACCTGGATGTTCATATTTACAATTAGTTTGTACATGCTTATGCCTGTAGTATTTGCTTGTCAGATGTCTTCATCATCTGCAAAAGGTACAAAACATGTATGAATGGCATAAACTAGGTATGTGTAAAATAACAGTGAAATACAGTGAGCAGCACATGTTCTCTGCCTTTTACACTGAACAACATTATGAATTCTGCATATTCATTTTTTGCTGTTCACACACATAACTTTGCACATTGGAAGACTAATGAACACAGATTGGAGAACCTAATATACAAATGTGTGAATCTCAGCTATGTGTATACTATAACCTGACACCTGCCTGCCCAGCTAATCCATCTAGCCTGGGGTTGCATGGAATCATCATCATCAGCCCTCTTTTTCCCATTTTTTTCTACATGGGGTTGGGGTATCAGGTTAACTGTCACCAGCTCTCTTGATTCAGTGCCACACTCATGTCTTCTTCAAAACCCATGCCAGACTGTCACAGATCTTTCACACAATCCATCCACCTCTTTGCTGGATGTCCTCATTTCCTCTTACCATCTTCCTGTCTGTCCCAAATGTTTCTCACCAGATTGTTTTCTGCACGTGTCCAAACCACTGTAATCTATTCTCTATGATGTTTTCTGCAATTGGAGCTACCTTGGTTTCTGCTCTTATGTCCTCATTTCTTCATCTGTCCCACAGTGTGCATCCTACTACCCTTCTCAGGCACTTCATTTCCATCATCTCTAGCTTTATTTATTTATTTATATTTGTTGACCAGGAGTGTCCGACTGAACGTAGGTCCATTTTCAGTGGAGGCCCAGGGAGAAAAGCTCCACAGTTAAAATAAACAGACAGTAGTTACATTGGATTATATAGTGATTAACAATTTACAAAGCAATTACTTACAAAATATTTACAGGTGAAGAACATAGTACATCAGTAGACAACTAGAATCTATCTGTGAAGTACATAACAGACATTAACAAATGATACAATAAGAAGTTCCTGCTGTATAATAAGTACTAGGCTTATGAGCATCTGAGCTTGCTATAATCAAGGTAGTTAGTGGAGTGGAAAGAAAGGTAGTGGTTGGATGGGGTGGATGATATTAGAGTGGGAGTTGCAAGGGCATAGCCAGCATGTTTTTAGGTGCGCTTTTAGTTAAAGTTTTGAAGTGGGTGCATGATGGTATGGAGGTAATTGTGGGTGGGAGGGAGTTCCTTAATTTGGTTATGGCGCAAGAGAATAGTGCTTCACCAGCACAGTTATTGGCTTTAGTGATCTACAAGTGATTTTTGTTGCTGGATCTTAGTGGTCTGGTGGTGCAATAGGGTTGGAGTAGATTCTGGAGGGATGGGACATTTAGTGGATGGTTTTCTAGTTTGTGGGCAAGTGAGACTTGATACCATTGAAGGAGGTGAGGGAGTTCAAGCCAGCCCAGTTCAGCAAGTGAGAGACAGTGGTGACTATGGTAGGATGCCCCTTTGGTGAATTTGGCGATTTTGTTGTAGCAGGTCTCCAGCTTGTTAAGATCGCATTGCCTTAGGTTGGTATATCTTGGAGAGGCATAAAGTAGGGTGGAGATAAGGTGGGAATTTGTTATTAAAATCTTTGCTGCTTTGTTGAGAAGTTGCTTATTTCTGTATAACGCTCCTAGTTTTTTGTGGACTTTTTTTTGGTCATGGATATGTGAATGTCAAATTTTAGTTTATTGTCTATTTCCACTCCTAGCAATTTGGTGTGTTCAGTTGGGTATATAACGGTGTTGTTGTCTTTTGCTGTGATGTTAAAGTGAGAGTTGTTTTGAGTATGTTTGGTGGGTTGGAAGATGAGTAGTTTAGTTTTGTTTGGGTTGAGTATTAATTGGGTATCGTATAACCAAGTTTCAACAAAGGAAAAGGCTTCCTGCATGACTTTTTGCAGTTTGGGTAGGGACTGGGTTGAGCAGATGATGGTTAAGTCATCTGCGTATTGTATGAGTATGCCATGTTTGGTGGCAGAGGCTAGATTATTGGTGAAAACAGAGAAGAGTAGGGGTCCAAGGATGGATCGTTGGGGAACCCCTGTGGAGACAGGTAGTTGGGGAGATATGTCATTCTGCCATACAACGGATTGTTGGCGGTCAGACAGGTAACTCTGAAACCAGTTGGTGACTGATTGTGAGAAGGATAGGTTATTATGGACAGAGATAAGTTGTTTGTATGGGACCATGTCAAATGCTTTAGATAGGTCTAGGAAAGTAGCAGAGGAGAGATAGCCATTGTTTTTATGCTGAAGGATAGTGTTAGTAAAGAAGAGTAAGGCAGTGGTGGTGCTATGGTTTGGTCGGAAACCATGCTGAGTATTGGAAAGGAGGTTGTTAGTAAGGAGGTAGTCTGAGACCTGAGAGTGTATGCATCTCTCTAGTATTTTGGAGAGTGGAGAGAGAATAGCTATGGGGCAGTAATTGGTTAGTTCTGTGGAGGGTCCATCTTTGTGGAGGGGAATTATATGTGGTACTTTCCACAGTTTGGGAACGTAACTTTCTGACAGAGATCAGTTAATCAAGATGGATACTGGGTAGGCCAGAGCATCAGCTGCGATTTGTAGGTATTCACTTGGGAGGTTGTCTGCTGCTAATTTGGTGGGTTTAAGTTTAGATAAGAGATTTTCTTATGTTGGAGGTAGGTACAGGAGAAAAAAAGAAGGCAGTGGGGAGATTACTAGTTGAAGGTGTGGGTTGGAGGGGAGGGGGTTGTGTTGTTTAGCTAGTGATGGTATGGTTTGTGTGAAGTGTGTGTTGAATGAGGTAGCAATATTTTCTGAGGAGTAAGGGATGTTAGGAGGAGGGGTGCTGAATTTACCTGGGTGGAGGATGGAGTCTATGGAGGTCCAGAATTGTTTGGGGCTGTGTTGGGAGGAGTCTAGGGCAGACTGGTAGTATTGGAATTTGTCCTGTTTTATTAGCTTTTTGACTCTGTTGCATAGTTCTAGGAATTTCTGTCTAGTTGAGGGGGGTTTTGGTTTTGCGCCAGTGCTCCCAGACTTTATCCCTGTTTTTCATTTCTGACTTAGTGGTTTTCTGTAGCCATGGGGAGGGTTGTGCTTTGATTCTGGAAAGTCTTACGGTGACATGGTAATTAAGGATGCTCAGGAAGGTAGTATTAAAAAATTCAACTGCGTCATCAAGACTAAGGTACTTTAGAGGATGCCAGTTATATTCTTTTAGGGATGAGATAAATGTGAGTGGGTTAAAGTTTAGTTTTTTACGTATTTGACGGTAGATGACAGGTTTAGCATGGTATAGGTATTTTTTTGAGTAGGAATGTTGGGGAGTGATCACTGAGGCTATATGATAAGCAGCCTGTTATATATGACTGGGGGTTCTTACTTACTAGTATCCAATGCAGGGTAGTGTGCTTGCTGGAGTTTTTATTTATCCTGGTTGGCGACTGGACTTGTTGAATGAAGCCATGAAGGTTTACATGATGGGTTGGATGGTTGCCAGAACAGGATTGCCAGTCAATATTGAAATCACCTAAAATGATAGTTTCTTGGGGGAGATGGTGGGGAGGGATGTTTTCGAGTGGAGGGATGTTTTGGCCAGGCGGGAAGTAGCATCCAATTATGTTGATGGTTTTGTTTTGGTTTATTTTGAGGTTGGTGTATATTATTTCTTCATTGCCTATTTGTGGAGCTGATGATTTTAAGATCTGGATGTTTAGATGCTGTTTAAATATTATAGCTACACCGACTCCTTTCTTGTTTAGCCAGTCTACTCTTAGTATGCCATAACCTGTAGGGAGTATTTGCTCACTGGTAATGTGAGGTTTTAGCCAGGTTTCTGTCAGGATGACTATATCTGGGGAGTACAAGTCTATGGTGGCATGGAGTTCATGCACTTTGTTGGATATACTTCTAATATTTAGGCTTAGTAGAAGGAAGTCATATGGCTTTCTATTGGCTGTAATATGGGAGAAGTTGTGGTTTCTAGTCTGATTATGAGGATTGGGTTTGGAGATGGTAGGGCCAGGGTTGGGGTGGATGTCTCCACTTAGGGCTAGTTTTGATGTGCATGAGGTTATTAGTTTTCTCAGTTTTTGAATGTGTTTGTTTATAAGGGAAATTTTATTATTGTACTCTGTGGGTAATAGGTATGGTGGGAGGGTTACTATGTTAAGTTGTAGGTATGCTTTATATTTGAGTAATATAGTTGGTAGAATATGTGGGGGGTGCATAGGGATGGTTTTGAGTTGGTGGGAGGGGAGCTGAGTGAGGGTGAGACATGAGTGGTGGTGTGAGTGGTAGTACAGTGGTAGAGGTTGAGTGGGGGAATGATGGAGCTTTGGTAGGATGAAAGATATGCAAGGAGAGTGCATGCAGTGATCATAGGTAAGGTATGCTTGTACATGTTAGTTGAGTAGTTGTGATATTAGTGGGAAGATGGAGGAGGTAGTGTTGGGTTAGAGGTGTGGTTGGCTATTGGAAAGATGGGAGGAAGATGGAAGTCTGCCTTGACTGCCCAGGTTTCTGTACCATGCAGTAATACTGGTCGCACCACTGTCTTGTACACCTTACTTTTCAGCTTCTTTGGCATTCTTCTGTCATAGACTACACCAGACACTCTATGCCAGTTGGCTGCAGCCCCTCTGATTCTAGCTTTGACCTTTTCATTCAGACTTGCCTTCTCCTCAACCACCTCTCCCAGATACTTGAAGCTGTTTACCTGTTCCACTACCTTCCCTTCTATCTCTATTCTCAGCTTCATCTGATTTCCCCAATTTGCTGCCATTACCACTGTCTTATCTGTGCTTAGTTTCTTCTCATGTGCCTTCAGATTTGCACTTCATTCTCCTATCCTTTGCTAAAGTTCTAGCTCAGAGTCTGTCTGCAATTTCACATCATCTGCATACAAAAACTTTGTTGATCTGCCCCTCTCACCTGTTTGCTAATGTAGTCCATCATTAGTATGAACAGCAGCAGGCTCAGAGCTGAGCCCTGGTGTACACCCACTCCCACTGGGAACTCCTCTGTGAGGCCAAACACTTGAGTCATTGGGTCCCTGTACATAGCCTGCACTAATTCTACCTATGTTTCTAGGGCTTCAAACCACCACAATACTGCCCAGATCAGCTTTCTTGAGACCTTACCATATGCATTCTCCAGGTTTAGCAATGCCCAGTTGGACTCTCTCCTCATCTCTAGCTTCTGCTCAAGTATCTGTCTCACTGCAAACATCAGGTCAGTCCGGCTGCATCCTCATCTGAATCTGAACTGCTCATCTCCCATCTTGTATTCTACTACTCTGCATATCCATTTATCAATCACCCTGTCTAGAACTTTCATGCAATGTGATAGGAGTTTGATGCCTCTGTACTGCCCACAGTTGTGGATGTCCTCTTTGTTCTTGTACACACTGGCACTAGTATGCTTATTCTCCAGTCATCTGGGAAATGCCTTTCTCTCCACACTGCTATGAGTACCTTCATGACCATTTTTCCCCTATTTCACCCAGCATCTTTATCATATCTGTTATGACCTCATCTAAGCCTGCTGCTTTCCTTGACTTCATTTTCCTTAGTGCTGTTCTTCCTCCTTCAGGGGTTGGCTCCTTTTCTTCTAGGCTGTTTCTGGGACAGTACAGCTTCTGTGGAGTTGTCTTCTTTCAGAAGCTGATGGAAATACTCCTTCCATCTGCCTTTGATGTCCTGTGGACTGATGAGCAGGTTGTTGCTGGCATCACTTATGAAGGGTGTCTGACTATCTTCTTTATCTTTCTGTCTTTGCCTTGTGACCTGATATAGTTTCTTTGTGCCACTCACTGAGTCACTTTCCAGAAGTTGGCAGAGTGCCTCCAATGCCCTATTCTTTGCTATTGCAACTTCTTTCATAGCTTCTTTGTTGGTTAGCCAACCAGTAGTCCTTCCTAGCCTGGTCATGTTTTTCCATCTCCCACTTCTTTCTGTACTCCTTTTTTTATGGCTTCCTGGACTTCCGCATTCCACCACCAGCTTTCCTTATGTACCTAATTTCCATACCTGGCTCAGCCACATATCTGTTCTGTAGTCTTAACAAATGCTGTTTTTAGGTGTTGCCATTCATTTCCACCTATTTCCTCCTCTTCTTGGGGTGTTAGACCCTGAGTAATTATTGAACTGTTGTACTTTCTCTCCAGTCATCCAGGTCTTCAGCCTGTTCTTTGTTGACCTTAGAGCCTTCTCTGACCACTACTTGCAGCTTATTGTGGTTTATGCTGTGGGGCAACTGTTTCACTGGGGATGACTTTGCAATCATGGATTTTACCACAAGGAGGAATTCTGCCTGAGTTGCATGTCGGCTACTCTTGCATGTGATCTTGTGACTGTCTCTCTTTCTAAACTATGTGTTGACTACTATCAAAACATTTGCCAGACAGAAGACTAGAATGGCTTCTCCTTCTTTATACCTGTTGCCCCATGTGGACCCAGGCAGTCCTCATATCCTGTTCTATCTGACCGAATATGTGCATTCAAGTCACCCATTATTAACAACAATTCATGTTAGCCTGCTTTATCTAGAATGTCCTGCAACTGCTGTCTGAATGCACTTTTTTCTTTACTATCATAACCCTGCTGTGCATAGGCTGAGATTATGAATACTGCCCTATCATTATACTGGAGTATTCTGATGATATCTCTCACTGCCTTCTGAAGCCTCTCTCTCACTGCAGTTTCTACACCATTTCTAGCCTGTCCCTCTCCTGAGTAGTAGAGTCTGGATCCCAAGCCAAGTGGCTTTGTGGCACTGCCCTTCTATCTCATCTTTTGGATACATAGGATCCTTCTCCATATCATCCACTTCCAAGTCGCATCCTGTCAGTGAATCTACATTAAGCATAGAAATTCTCAGTTTAAGCATAGCAATTCTCAGTTAATGTTTGGCAGGTTGGTTGGTTTTATGTCCAGCTTTCGCTCAACTGAGCTATCCTAGGTAACCCAGCTGGCCTTTATGGTGGGCACATACTCACCAATATGGACATACCTCTCCCACCATTAGCAAGGGTCCTTGGTGTAGGTCAGAGTAGGCCAGGTCCTCAACCCACTTATCATAGGTAGCTACCGATGCCCATTTTGGCGACCTTAGTCAACATAACTGAATCACCTAGAGCCATGTTTTACACCATCGAGTGGCTAGCCCTGCCATGGTCACAGTCTGTGATCCATGTTCATCTATCTTGAGGATAATAGTTGCCCATAGTGGTTGGTCTGTACATCTCTTCCCCTTATAGGGCACCATATAGAGTCTGTGCTGCTGACCACAGCTCCATTCATTGGTGAGTTTGAGAAGGAAACACTCAGCATGTTTTTTGGACATGGGAGAAAGCCCACAGAGACAGGGAGGGGGCGTGCAAACTCCAAACAGTCATTGGTTGGAGATCAGGATCGAACCTTGTACCTTTTGCATGGGAGGCAAAGACCTTAATACAGTGGATATAAAAGGTTTACACACCCCTGCTAAAAAGACAGATTTTTGTGATATAAAAATGGATACAGTGGATATAAAAGGTTTACACACCCCTGTTATAAAGCCAGGTTTTTGTGATATAAAAAATGAGGCCACAATAAATCAATTCAAAACTTTTCCCACCTTTATTGTGACCTATAACCTGTACATTTAAATTGAAAACACATAAATCTGTTAGGGGGAAAAAATATTAAAAAAAAAAAAAAAAAAATACATACAATACACTGGTTGCATAAGTATGCACACCATTAAACTAATACTTTGTTGTAAGTGCACACCATTAAACTAATACTTTGGTGAAGCATCTTTTGATTTAATTATAGCATTCAGTCTTCTTGGTTACAGACCTGCCATCAATTAAATACACTCTGATTAACCCCAAATAAAGTTCAGCTGTCTTAATAGGATTTTCTTAACATTTACTCAGTTGCCTGCTACAGTAAAACCCATGGTTCACAGAGATCTTACAAAGCATCAAAGGGATTTAATTGTTGAAAGGTATCCATCAGGAGAAGGGTACAAAAAAATGCCCACAACATTGGATATACCATGAAACACAGTGAATGCAGTCATCAAAAAGTGGAGAAAATACGGGACAACAGTGACATTGCAAAGAACTGGACATCCCTCCAAAATTGATGAAAAGACAAGATGGAAACTGGTCAGGGAGGCTGCCAAGAGACCTACAGCAACACTGAAGGAGCTGCATAAATTTCTGGCAAGTACTGGGTGTGTACTAGATGTGACAACAATCTCCTATATTCTCCATATGTCTGGACTATGGGGTAGGGTTGCAACATGGAAGCATTTTCTTTCACAGAAAAACATCCAGGGCTGGCTAAAATTTGCAAAACAATTCATCAAGTCTCCCAAAAGCAAGTGGGAAACTGAGTTATGGTCTGATGAGACCAAGGTTAAACTTTCTGGCCACAATTCCAAAAGGTATGTTAGGCCCAAAAACAACACTTTGCATCACCAAAAGAACACCATCCCCACGGCAAAGCATGGTGATGGCAATATCATGTTTTGGGGTTGCTTTTCTTCAGCTGAAGCTGGTGCTTTAGTCAAGGTGGAGGGAATTATGAGCAGTTCCAAATGCCAGTCAACTTTGGCGCAAAATCTGCAGGCATCTACTAGAAAGCTGAAGATGAAGAGGAATTTCACATTTCAACACGACAATGATCCCAAGAATGCAACCAAATCAACAAAAGAATGACTTCACCGAAAGAAAATTCAAGTTTTGGAATGGCCCAGCCAGAGCGCAGACCTAAATTCAATAGAAAACCTTTGGGGTGACCTGAAGAGGGCTGTGCACAAGAGATGCTCTCGCAATCTGACAGATTTGGTGAGCTTTTGCAAGGAAGAGTGGGCAAATATTGCCAAGTCAAGATGTGCCATGCTGATAGACTCCTACCCAAAAAGACTGAATGCTGCAATTAAATCAAAAAGTGCTTCAAGAAAGTATTAGTTTAAGGGTATGCACACACACAAAGTATTAGTTTAAGGGTGTGCACATTTATGCAACCAGCATATTGTATGTTTTTTATTTTTTATATTTTTTCCACAGATTTGTTTGTTTCTCAACTGAATCATATAGGTTATAGGTCACATTAAAGGTGAGAAAGTTTTGAAATGACTTATTTTGGTCTCATTTTACTCTATATACATACAGACTCTCTCTCTCTCACACACACACACACACACACACACACACACACACACACACACACACACACATATATATATATATATATATATATATATATATATATATATATATATATATAAGGAGTAATAACATGGATAAGGGTTTCCACATTGCAGATGTTGAAACTACAGTTCAACATGCCCTCTATGCTGTGCATTTGTAAACCAAAACATGCAAGCCAGATTGCACATCAACACACTATTTATATAAAAAAAAAACATACACACAACTGTAGCATTTCATAGCTCAGAGTCTGGAACCTTTGAACAGAACACATACCTGCCCTTAACAGACAACTACCCCAGGCTTCCTGTTCATCACATAGAAGAAAAAGTTGGTAAGGCAGGAGGGCCAGAAATGCTGCATCTACATAGATTTTATTGTTACATAACTAATTATACATTACAAATTTCCCTGATATCCCGGGATGTCTCTGATTTAGAGTCGTAGTGTATTTCTGTCCCTTTCATTCCCTTCAAATAATACTAAGAGAGGGTTGGCAAATTTACTTAATGAATAATAACAGAGTTATACAGTACCTTAATGACAGAGTTATACAGTACCTTAACTTTGACAATTGTATAATATTTCACATTCCTGTAAACTGTCTTTGTCATTCATTATTAATAGGGACCTAGTAAATGTGTCCTTGATCAGCACTGATTATTTCTGAATTACTCCCTATTTAATTTGATATTTTATTTTTATAATAATTTTTTATTTTTATAATTTTCATTTTTATTTAAATTTTTTTATTTAATTTTACTGAATTTCTGAATGAATTTTGAAATGTATCCCTGATTGGTTGAGAGCTATATTTCAAGTGTGAAGGTGAAGTAGCCCTCTATAGTCAAAGCCTTTCATACAAAGCTATAGTAACATACCTATTGTTGCCAGAAAAATTATGCATAATGGATATATTTGTAGTAATCCAAAACATAGACACTATAATTATAAATGTGTAATAACTGTAAATGGGAACAAGCAGGTATCTATACAAGCATTTTCCAAATGTTTGCACAGACAGACAAAAATGTAATGAAAGCTATCCTCTAAGTGGATTTGAACCAGCATTCATCCCTGATTTATATATACATTGGCATCTTACTTAACAGTTTGAACTAATACGCAATCCATTGCCCTCCCTTGTAACAAACTACTGTTGGATATGTGTTTCTGAATCCCAGCAGACTATGGAGGAATATGCACACATCTGACACTTAAATGCTATAGGCCTTCATGATCTACATGTACTTGAGATGTGCAACAGCCACACAGCATTACGTTTTTCAATGTACAATATCTGCTAGACATGCTGACCTGCAGTATTGTACACTAGTATGTTCAACAAACAAGTATTTAATAATACTGTGCATTTTCTAAACCAGAGTTGACTAATGGAGGTTTGTTTGATTAAGTATTCACACATACAGAAATATATTGTGCAATGGTCTCAGAGTATTACAGATAATGGAGGAATGTGGAATCATCCTTTGCCTAAGTGCTATAGGCATCAGTGAAAAACGGCCATCCTAGATGTGTGAAATGATGTATTGTATAAGCTGGAAAATAAACATTTATTTATTTATTCATTTTACATTTGTTGACCGGGATAGTTCGTCTTGTTGTGAGCCCATTTTCACCGGAGGCCCGGGGAGAAAAGCTCCAATAAAACAAGAACAACATTGACACAACAGAAATATCTAGAGACAATAAAGAAAGTACAATATACAATAGGCACTTTAGTGAAAAGGAGAAAGTTATTACAATATAGCAAAGTCATATATATATATATATATATATATTTTTTTTTTTGAGCGCAGGTGTACAACATTCAAACAACCCTTTCACCTTTAGATGGAAAACACTTTATTTCAAATAAAAACAATAAATCAACAAATATAGTGACTAAGCACTTTCTCCCATACAAAGGGCATCATCAGAGGCAATCTTCTAGTTCAAAACACCTCAATTTATATGAATTAAACATGCAACTTCCTTCCAAACTCCCATTAGTTCCTTCATTCAAATCTAAACACTCAAAAAAACTCAATGGGGGGCGTGGCCAAGGATGAACACAGGATAGCAGCAGATTTCTTCAGCTCTACCAATTTCATTACACTGACAGGAATTAATTACTTAAAAAATTAATTTTTGAAGTAATTTTCTTTCTAAATATGTTTGTTTTATATAGTTCTTGAACTATATCTAAAAAAGAAAGGAAATCTTAACAATATTCCTGTCAGAAATCACTTTGGAAATTTTCCTGTCAGTCTGAAATGAGTTCCAGTAAGACAAATTCTCAAGACTCCAGCATCAAGAAAGAACTTCAGTCTCTGATAATTATAATCCAGCAACTTACTGCTAAAATGGATAAAATGGATACTAAAATAGACACCTTCATAGAAAAAACTACAAAACAAATAGACTTGTTACATATAGACCTGCAACAACAGAAGATCCAGATGACAGGCATAGAAGAAGCTGTGAATGACATGGAAAATAGAATCCAAGAAGAGGAAATCAACATTGAGTTTCTGCTGAAACAAAATACACATTTACAAACAAAGCTGGATGACCTGGAAAATAGATCTAGGCGCAATAACATTAGGATTTTTGGACTGCCAGAAAATATTGAAGGTAACAATATTACTTATTTTTTAACAACATGGCTCTCTAAAACTTTAGACTTACCAGAAGCATTCTCTTTTGGTATCGAAAGAGCACATAGATCTATAGCTAATACTAACTCTAACAAAAAATATCCTAGATCAGTTATAGTTAGATTTCTATCATCTTTTGATAAAGAGATGGTTCTTAAATCTGCTTGGGCTAAAGCTCCTGTTAAGATTAATGAGACAACTGTGCGTTTTGACAATGACTATTCTTCCATGGTAATGGCTAAAAGAAAAGTTTTTCTGCCACTAATAAGGGAGCTTAAAAAAGCACAGTTTAAAACATACCTTCTGTTTCCTGCCAAGCTTAAAATCTTCCTTCCTGATGGTCCTGGTCCTAGGGTTTTTGATGACTTAGACTCTGCTTTACTGTTTGTCAAAGAAAATAGGATTTTGGATAAAATAGAGGAAATGGAATGGGCTAGTCCTTCATTAAAGAGACTGGCAACTGAAACTTCGTGGAAGACTTCAGAGAAGAAGAAGAGACAAAAAAACAAATGATTTGTTCTATGTTTTTTTTTCTCTCTCATTTTAGTTCATTATTAATCTTTTTAAATATAGTTCCTGCATTTCCAGAAAGCCACAGATATTTTGAAAAAGATTTAATCAAAGTTATTCTCTATGTGCAAAGAAATGTTTTGTTTCATAACCAGTCAAAATACCTGAAGATTTAATGGCAAGCTATGATTCAATTTATTTCTCTTTCTGAAAAGAAGTAAGGTCAGTAATTTGATACATTTTTTTTTCTTTATCTTTTTTTTTTTTTACTTCTCCTTTTCTTATTTTCTTTGTTTAAACAATGACATTCTATTTAGATTATGTAGTGGGTAAAGGGTGGGGGAGGGCAGGGAGAGAAGAGTAATGAAAATTTGATTAATAGAATAATAACATATTTATTCCTTGTAAAAAGTTTATATGTTCTTCAAATGCTATTCCTAATTATACTTTCTTGATTATACTGCTTATGCTTGTTTGTAAATAATCTGTCATGCTTTAACTAATAATAATTAGAACTAAATAATAGTAAATAATATGTTTTATTTTTAACTCTATTAATATAAACAGTAAGTAATATTCCATTGTATATACTTCTTATAGCTTTCTCTTACATTTTTTTATTTCTGCCTTACACCCTTTTATTTTCTACTCTCCTTTTCTTTTCTTTATTAATATATAGAAATGCTTTTGATTATATAGACACAGTAAATAATAAGATTTGCATAAAAATTGAGTTGGGACAAAAATATTGAGTTTTATTACTTATTAATAATTTTGGGCTTAATTTCACTTACATAGAGGCTGTAATAACCTGTAAAATACATTGTGAAGGTTTTGTCATGTTTAGATGCATTTACAATGCTAAATGAATGTTTGTCACTAGTTTTTAATAAGTTTCCCGCCAAAATGTTAAGGGAGACAATCTGGGATGTGGGCTGTCTCATGCACAGTGTCCATGAGCTACTTCAAAAGCTTCAACTCTCAGAATTCTCACAGAGAAGCTGAAAGCAGTTAGTCTAACCTTTGACCTAAATATTACACTGACACATCACAGATTCAGGAAGAATACTCTACCAGGAACTGAAATGATGCAAATGCGACTATGTGAAGGAAAATGAACTCTTTAACATCTAAATGTGAGTTATTTTATATAATTGCTTAAATATCTATGTTATAATTCATAAAATATGTCAGTTATAATGAGTTTAAATGATGCAGTTTCTTGTAGTAAGTAAATGTCTTATTTTAGAAGGCATAGAAAATGAAACATTTATTTAAGTGTTTTTGAAAATCTACTTAACAGCAGCATAATAATCTGTGTTAAAAACTTATGTTCCAAACATATACATTACTATAACTCATTTAATTCATCTGATTGACAAGCATAAATAATTTTATAACTCTATTCTGGAAGAAATTGTCATGTGATATATTTTAAAGCAGTAGGATAGCATGGTTGTAAAATCTGGTTACCAAAATGTGTTTGCTGTGCATTATTTTGTATAAAGCAGACAGATTTATTGTAGGGACAGCAAGTAGGATAGTGCTCAACAAGGACACAACTCAGTGAGATCATATATATATATATATATATATATATATATATATATATATGTATGTGTGTGTGTGTGTGTGTGTGTGTGTGTGTGTGTGTGTGTGTGTGTGTATGTGTGTGTGTGTGTGTGTGTGTGTGTGTGTATGTGTGTGTGTGTGTGTGTGTGTGTGTGTGTGATGGCTTCTTTTTTTTTTTTTTTTTTTGTTTACAATAATGCAAGTGTTTCTGAGAATCTGCATAACTATGCCGTATGATTTATAACAATTTCTATGAATACAATATTTTATTCTATTGACAATAATGAGTTTGAGTAAATGCTCATATACAAGCAATTCAAGGTTTTTTTTGGAAGCCGTTAATTGCATTTACATGACAGAAAATAGATGCATCTTAATATATGTAATGTCTGAATCATATTAGCCAAAGTTTTTGATTTAAATGAATATTAGAACTTATTTTTCTCTCCTCTTGATTTCTAACATCAAGATTATTTGAATGCTATTTGAATACAAGTGTTTTATATTACATAGATGTATATAGTAGTATGAACAGTTTTTAAAAAAAAAGTTTATTTTAGTTTATATGATGCTGTTTTACCAAATGTGTAGTCTTGTCTTGCTAGATAATTGAATTGAAAACTGTTAACCTCAGTTAAATATAACTAGTATTAAATTGATAAGGTGGTAGCTGAGGTACTGCTGCTTAGGGTAGGGGGTTAACTTGAGTGGTAAATACTACTCTAAGTTGGAGTTTATAACTCCAGGCTGGATGCAAGGTTTAATCCTTACATTATTTTCACTTGTTCATTGTTATTTGTATATAGTTTTGACATCCACAATATATTTTGTACACACATTGTCACTACAAACAAAATTGAATCCTATACAAAATCCCATAAGAGATTCAATAAATACAGCCATATTTAAAGGTACACCTAAAGGAGGAGATGTAACATTATCTATCTTGTTATTTGTTATTTTGATCATAAGATTCTTGAGTTTTAAAAATGCCAAATGACATCTTTAAAAGGAATTTCTTTAAACATTAATGGATTGAATAATCCGTGTAAAAGGGCAAGCCTAATAAGATACATTAATTTACATAAGGCCAACTTAGTCTTCCTGCAAGAAACCCATCTCTTGAAAAAAGATATTGATAAACTAGCCACAAACAAATATACAGTATTGGTTAGTTCAGAGCACACTCAGAAAAAAAGAGGAGTGGCTATTTTATGGAATAAAAGTATGCCCATTCCTAAAACCATTAAGTCTTATCAGGATGACAAAGGAATGTTTTGTATGGTTAAAATACAAATTAATGGGAAGACTTACACTTTAATTAACGTATATTGGATACCTGGAATTGGTATTAATACAGTGAAACATCATCTTAATAAGATCATATCATTCTCTATAGGGGATATTATTTTAGCTGGTGACTTTAATTGTATACTACATGAAAGTGATACTACAACTATAGGGAAAAGAAGAATTACATCTAATGCAAAACATTTAAATGATTTTGCTAATTCTTATCATTTGAATGATATTAATAATCAGATAGATTCAAAATCATTACCATACACCTTTTTTCTAACAGATACAAAACTTATTCAAAAATAGATAGGGTCTTTATTTCTAACCAGATGGTAACAGATTTAATTAATTCCAAAATCATTTCATGTCCTATATCTGATCATAATTCAATTGTTTTGAATTCATGATAAAATACTCATAATGTTCAGATCAAAAGGATACCAGCATACTTAACTCAACTAAAAGACTATAAAGAATATATACTTTCAGAAGTAAAACATTTTTTAGACATAAATAATACTCCTGAAGTCTCCATTGTTTATGTTTGGGATGCCTTAAAATCATATCTATATGGACAAAGTATCAGATGGTATAATAATAAAAGGAAATCTTGGGATAAGAAATTGTTATATATTCAAAGTAAATTAGACTCTTATAAACATAATAATAAAGAAAATATTATGGACAAGAAAGTTATTGAAGAAATAAACAAACTAAATGAGAAATACAAAGAAATTTTAACTCATAAAGTTAAAATAACTTTAGAGAAATACAAGTTTTTGTCTTATTCAATAAGCCCCAAATACTTACATAGACTTAAAAATAAAACAAACAGGTTGAATAAACAAAACCATATCAAAGAAATCTTTTCTCTAAGGAAAAAGAAGAATGTTTCTAGTATACCAGAAATACTAGATGAATTTAGAAATCACTTTCACAAAATTAACCATAATAACATTAACATGGAACCTAAAGATAAAATAAAGGAGTTTATAACCACAAACATGAATAAAAAGCGCAATAAAGAACAGATTAAACTATTGGACAAGAGTATTTCATATACAGAAGTTATTACACAAATAAATAAGCTTAAATCAAACAAAGCACCGGGTAATGATGGTATTATACCAGAGATATATAAAATCCTTTCTAAAAGTACATATTCATTAATACATAAGGTTTTATTTTGGCCCAAACTGAGTTAATAACCCCCATCTTGGCAATATACATTTATTTCGCCAATTTTAAAACCTAATAAAGATCCAACTAGATGTTCTTCATATCGGCCCATCTCATTACTTAATGTTGATTATAAAATGTTTATGAGTATTTTTGCTGATAGATTGAAGACAATCATTCCGCATTATAGATATAGATCAGACAGGCTTCATTGTAAATAGAAATACTTTTGATAATATATGAAGAACTTTAACATTAATTGATTTTGCAAATAGGAAAAGAAAGATTTAACACTTATTAGTCTTGATATAAGTTCAGCATTTGATTCAGTAAGTTGGGACTATCTGTTTACCTTACTGAAGTGCACAAACTTCTCTGATGCATTTGTAAATCTAATTGAGCATTTATACAAAGGAACGCTGGCTTATATTAAGGTAGGAACATATGTTTCACAAAAATACCCATTCTTAAAGGTACAAAACAAGGATGTCCACTTTCTCCACTATTATTCACTTTAGTAATGGAGCCTTGGGCTAATTTGATCAGAAACAGTACTGACATAGAGGGTTTTGAAATAGATGAAAATACAACATCCAAAATTCAACTTTTTGCAAATGATGTTCTAATTACATCAGCAGGATCTAATTCTTCTATGCAGTCTCTATTTGATAAAATGATGAATTTTAAAAGTATTTCTGGTTTAATATTCAATGAAGAAATAACTAAAATACTACCTATATATACACGAAAAAATATTCTCATTAGTGATTTTACTAAATATGTACCCAATTCAGGTCAGATAACTTATTTAGGTATAATACTATCTAAATATATTAAATCTATTATGTATAATAATTATAATACCTGTTTTCTTAATATACAAAATCTTTTTAATACCTGGAATAATATGTTTTTACTATGGAGGAGAGACTTACAATTATTAAAATGATAATATTCCCCAAGATTTTATACTTAATACAATCAATAATACTTCCACCTACAAAAATAATTATCAAGAAACTGAATACACTAATGTTAAATTTCCTATGGGCACCTAATAGACCTAGGATTGCATTAAAGAAACATACTAATAGCTGGTCTCAAGGGGGTATTTCTTTTCCAGACTTTAATTTATATACTATCTCTTCTATTGTAAAAGTTATTACTTTATTAATAGATCAGTCATATGTCGCAAAATGGAAAGATTATTGGGAGCTAATTAGTATGCACTTCATGAAAATCTCCTTAACACATAAAACTATGATTGTAAATAACTCCATGTTATGGTTACTAAAGGAATTTTGTACTTCACGTATTACACCTAAACATATGGTTTGTTACCCATTAAATATTATTATTAGCTATCGTAACTTTATATTCATGTACCCTAAGTATAGGGAATGGAATTTTATCGTATTCCCTATAATGTATACTCAGGGTATGCTTTTGTCATCTACTTCTGAAGGAACTCATTTAGCTATAGATAATGATCTAAAGTACTGGTATCAGTTGATATCTGATAATAAAGTTAAAAATCTAGATTTCTTAAAACAAGAATTTGATCTAAGAGAAACTTGCTGGTTAGAGGTTCAGACCTTTAGACAACATCTCATTAATAAAATAGATCTAATGTCTATAACAGTTAAAGAATCTATTCCAACACTGATTGATTACTTGATATTAAATTTACAACATGAAGTTTATGATAAAGGTAAACTTTCATAGATACATAAAATTATCAGACAAGAAACTTTTTACAGTGTAGATTCATACTGGAATTATTTCACTTCTATTAATGGGGACCCACCAAATCAACAAGATAAACAATATATATTGGAATCTGCTTATAGAACTACGTCTTCCATTGTCTGGAGACTTTATACATGGACATTTTTACATAAATCTTTTTATACACCTTTGATGATGAATAAAATAAATAATAAAGATAATTTATGTAAGAGATGTAATGTAGAAATTAATGCTGACTGGGCTCATATGTTTTATGACTGTATAAAATTGAAAGAATACTGGAAGTCAATTAATGAATTTTTGCAGGCTCTTTTACAGATAATTTCATTATTTCTAAATCTCTTATATTATTCAACACACCTGTACCTCAATGTGTTAAAAGGTTAAGCTTCCCTTGTTATGGTCTATTCTAGCAGTGGCTAGGAAAATAATAACTAGAAATTGGATTTCAGATACACCTCCTTCGTTCAATGAATTTAAAAATGTTATGAATATAATGTGCCATATGGAAATAAACACAATTAGGATGAGAACAACTAGAAATACATCTTATTATATTGTATGGGATAATTTACAAAATTTGTTAAAAAAATTCTAATTTCAATAGCACGGTATTTTAGTTTAATTAATTGATCTGATTGTAGTGGATGTCTTTGTAAATACTTTAGTTGTTTTGTTGAATATTATAATAATACCCATTTTTATTTACTTGTATAAAATTGTTATGATATTTCTCTTATATGTTAAAACAATAAACCTGTTTTGAAAAAAAAAAGGAATAGAGACACACACAACGCCTTGGTTAGACATTTAGATGATAATCCAGCACATAGTTTTAAATTTAGGGCTATTGTCAATGTGAAATTGGGTAATAGAGGGGGGTGATATTAAGCAGCTAACAGAGTTAGCTGAATCTAAATGGATTATAGAACTAATGGCACATAGGAGCCCAGGACTCAATTATGTAGTTCCTATGAAACCCGCCCTTAGGAATAGGTGGGTTTTTTACTAGTTTCTCATTGGTTAATGAGGTTTTTAAAAATTTTCAATGGAGTGAGATGTTTTATCTGAAGAAGGGTTGCTACCCGAAAGCGCTCATCCTACATTCTGTATTCTGTTGTTTTAATAAATTTGGAAGATTTGGAAGAAAAAAAAAACTCAATGAATGTTATAGCAATTGAACCAATGTCATTTAAAAAACACACACACACACACACATATATATATATATATATATATATATATATATATATATATATATATATATATACACTCATATTATTAATTTTCATAAGCTAAAAATGCTTAGGGCAACCACAACACAAAAATACAATAAATATATACTAAATATACAATAAGAACTACTATACAAATACACTAAAATGCAATGAAAAACACAGTGCCAATATATAAATATGTAAATGCATTCAAAACTTAATTTCTCATCGTAATCATCCTGTTACACCTGCCTTGCTCTGTATTTCAAAATTGTTGAAATTGAAATACAGTCATTTATTCCTGGTTCCTGTTTTGCTTTCAACCTTATTTGCCACTCAGTTATCTTTATTTCCACCTCTAATTTAGGGTCTCCCTTTCTCTAATATTGACTTTATCAATAACAAAGAATATAAATTTATTGAAATTAGTACATAATGTGCTATGCATATATAAAGCATTGCTTGTTTTTTGTCCTAAAAATCATGAACGTGCTCTGACATTCTATCTCTCGATCTCCTAGTTGTCTTTCTGGCATAAAATCCTGGACAAGCAGTGTAGATTCATACTGGAATTATTTCACTTCTATTAATGGGGACCCACCAAATCAACAAGATAAACAATATATATTGGAATCTGCTTATAGAACTACGTCTTCCATTGTCTGGAGACTTTATACATGGACATTTTTACATAAATCTTTTTATACTCCTTTGATGATGAATAAAATAAATAATAAAGATAATTTATGTAAGAGATGTAATGTAGAAATTAATGCTGACTGGGCTCATATGTTTTATGACTGTATAAAATTGAAAGAATACTGGAAGTCAATTAATGAATTTTTGCAGGCTCTTTTTACAGATAATTTCATTATTTCTAAATCTCTTATATTATTCAACACACCTGTACCTCAATGTGTTAAAAAGGTTAAGCTTCCCTTGTTATGGTCTATTCTAGCAGTGGCTAGGAAAATAATAACTAGAAATTGGATTTCAGATACACCTCCTTCGTTCAATGAATTTAAAAATGTTATGAATATAATGTGCCATATGGAAATAAACACAATTAGGATGAGAACAACTAGAAATACATCTTATTATATTGTATGGGATAATTTACAAAATTTGTTAAAAAAATTCTAATTTCAATAGCACGGTATTTTAGTTTAATTAATTGATCTGATTGTAGTGGATGTCTTTGTAAATACTTTAGTTGTTTTGTTGAATATTATAATAATACCTATTTTTATTTACTTGTATAAAATTGTTATGATATTTCTCTTATATGTTAAAACAATAAACCTGTTTTGAAAAAAAAAAGGAATAGAGACACACACAACGCCTTGGTTAGACATTTAGATGATAATCCAGCACATAGTTTTAAATTTAGGGCTATTGTCAATGTGAAATTGGGTAATAGAGGGGGGTGATATTAAGCAGCTAACAGAGTTAGCTGAATCTAAATGGATTATAGAACTAATGGCACATAGGAGCCCAGGACTCAATTATGTAGTTCCTATGAAACCCGCCCTTAGGAATAGGTGGGTTTTTTACTAGTTTCTCATTGGTTAATGAGGTTTTTAAAAATTTTCAATGGAGTGAGATGTTTTATCTGAAGAAGGGTTGCTACCCGAAAGCGCTCATCCTACATTCTGTATTCTGTTGTTTTAATAAATTTGGAAGATTTGGAAGAAAAAAAAAAACTCAATGAATGTTATAGCAATTGAACCAATGTCATTTAAAAAACACACACACACACACACACATATATATATATATATATATATATATATATATACACTCATATTATTAATTTTCATAAGCTAAAAATGCTTAGGGCAACCACAACACAAAAATACAATAAATATATACTAAATATACAATAAGAACTACTATACAAATACACTAAAATGCAATGAAAAACACAGTGCTAATATATAAATATGTAAATGCATTCAAAACTTAATTTCTCATCGTAATCATCCTGTTACACCTGCCTTGCTCTGTATTTCAAAATTGTTGAAATTGAAATACAGTCATTTATTCCTGGTTCCTGTTTTGCTTTCAACCTTATTTGCCACTCAGTTATCTTTATTTCCACCTCTAATTTAGGGTCTCCCTTTCTCTAATATTGACTTTATCAATAACAAAGAATATAAATTTATTGAAATTAGTACATAATGTGCTATGCATATATAAAGCATTGCTTGTTTTTTGTCCTAAAAATCATGAACGTGCTCTGACATTCTATCTCTCGATCTCCTAGTTGTCTTTCTGGCATAAAATCCTGGACAAGCTGTGCAAGTTGCTACATAAACAATCATCTTTGTTTCACAATTACACCATCCAGGACACTGAAGATTCCTACAGAACCTTGGAATAGCTACATATAGACCATCAATAATATATTTGTACAACATGTTCCACATTTACTCATGTTGGAATTATAGGTATTTGATTTCTTCTTTGTCTCCATTTCCAATAACTCTTTTATATTTTTCCCTCTACTCTAAGTTATTTTGGGTCTATTTCCTAGTTTAGTTTTTATCTTATGATCAAATATTCCTTCCCAAAACATATTTAATTTTCAAACAAGTATTGGTGCATTTTCATTATACTCTATTACCATGACATCATTCCCAAAAACAGTCTTTTAAACTAATTCCCCCATTACCATATTCTCAATTTTTAATATTGATGGAATCTTTTTACTTCTATTCTTAACCACTTCTTCCTTTATTTTGTCAAAAATTGGGGTGTTAGCCCCTTTCTCTAAACATAAACACAATGTATCCATTTTTTTATGAAATATCTCATCATCACTTACTAATCTCGACAATCTCACCATTTGTCCTTTGACAACACTCCTGTTTTGATATAATGGGTGACAACTATCAAATCTTAACAATGGATTCAAATAAGTTTTCTTCCTAAAATAGTGGATATTAATTCTCCCTTCAACACATAATTTTTCAATAAAATATCTAAAATATCAATTTCTGTTTCATGTATCCTATAGATACATTTCAAAAAATGGGTGGTGCTGTTAAGATACTCCATAAATTCTATAACTTCTTCCTGGGACCCTGTCCAGAAAATAAGTATATCATCCAGGAATCTTAGTAAGCTCAAAATCTTACTTCTATATCCAGAATTAAACACGTACTGTGCTTCCCATTCTGCCAAAAGTAGATTTGCAAAAATTGGTGCACATTTAGCACTCACGACAACCCCATCTTTTTGTCGAAAAAAATTCCCCTTCAAAAAAATTAAGTTGTTATACAATACCAACTCCATTAAATCCACAACAAAAATTAACCTTTGCATCATCTAGTCTACCTGACATCTTCAAACTTTGACCATAGTATTCCAAACCTATTTAGTGGAGTATAGCACTGAACAAATGTATAACATCCACAGCTGAGAACAGAAATTTCTGTTTGATGTTAATTCCTCTCAATATTTCTAAACAATGCCATGAATCTTTTTAAGATATGTTGCTTATCATGTAATGCCCCTTTTGAGTAATTATCTATATAAGCTGCCAGTGGTTCAGTCATAGACCTAGCTCACAATATTGGTCTAAATAGAGGGTCAGTCTGTGTTTTGTGTATCTTTGGTATCCCAAACATAGTCAGAATAACAGGAGCATCCACTGTAAAATAATCCAACTCTGCTTTTGTAATCACTTCCTGACAAAAAGAATCATACAAAAACAAAACAATCATGGCAGGTGCTCTATTGATCTCATTATGGGATACCTTTTCATTTGTATATGTATCATTTAAAATATACATTTTACACAGATAGTCCATTTGTGTCACCCCCCCCCCATCTTTATCTGGTTTCATGGCTCTGTAGTCCTTATTGTACAGCAATTCTCTCATACAAGCTCTATCTAACATGATTAATATCATATCAGCATTACCAAACTTTCTAAATTCCCCCCTCGCATATACATTGAAAAGCAAACACCAATGTGTTGCTTGGAGGGATAAAGGTACTTTTCCTTTTCAATGTATCATTCCTAGCCAATGGTGATGCTGGTATTTGTGATGAAAAAAACAAATGCAAATTCAATTGTCTAGTAAACAATTTTAAGTTTAACAACAGCCTAGTAACATCAGTTTTGTGCACAGGAACAAAATTAAAATCTTTATTCAGTAATTTGAAATGTACGTCTATAATTACAAAATCACTCCAGTTATATATTGTAAAGTGTAATAACACTTGTGCTTTGTTTACATCTTCAGCAGCCTTTATTTATTTATTTATTGACATTTGTTAATTGGGTTAGTCAAGCTGGGCATGAAGCCCATTTTCAGTGGAGACCCGAGGAGAAAAGCTCCAGTTACAAAACAGTTTACAGTATAATTAGTAAAGTAACAATCCAGAATAGTGCAATTTAAAATCCAGTACGTCAAAAATCCTGGTGCAAGAAACAGACACTTAACTAAACACAAGTGGCATTGTACAAGATATACAAAAAATGGACAGCAGAATTTAAGCTTACAGTAATGTGAGTGAGTCTGAATGTACTAGTTAAGTAATTATTAGATTGATAAGTGAAATAGGCATATCCTAGTATGAAAAATAATTGTCGCATGGGAATGCAAATACAAGAGTATGGAGAGGTTAGGAGCACATTTTGGTCTTCAGTAGATGAAGTTTGAGTTCCTTTTTGAAGTGTAATGGGTGAGTAATGTAGTGAATGTGTAAAGGGAGTTTATTCCAGGCTTGGACCACAGAACACTTATATAGTAGCTTGCCCACATTTCTCTTAGGGTCATGAATATTAAGGAGTTGCTGGTTAGAGATTCAGAGGGTCCTAGAGGGGGAGTAGGTGGAAATCAAGGGGGTGAGAGCTGGGCAGGAAGATGTTTTTCTTTTTCATGAACATTTTTAACATTCAACACATTATAAATGTTTCACATTTCATCCCTATTTTGAATACAATCTAATTTGTTCTCCCTCTCCCTCTCCATGCAGGCCTGTTCAATGTCCACTTGTTGGAACCTCCTCTCCAAGCCTGTTCTCCCCATTTTGTCAGACATTATGAACAATGTATTTGAGGTGTGTGTTCTAAAAATATTCATCCTGCTCTTCTGTCTCATAAGTATTATTTTCATTCATCTCATTTCCATCCCCCCCCCTTACTAAATTACCATAATCATTAAATGCACTTCTAACTTGGGGGGAGGGGGATATACTTTGTTCTCAGCATCGCCTTTTGCATCTCTACTTAATTTCCATTTTCTATTAACATTGTCCTTCACAAACGTCTCCAGTTAAGTAAACAGTTTATTAGACTGCTGACATACGTTAGCCAATAGTAAGTCATTAGTGATGCTGCTGTTCAAATCAACAATTTCTTTCTTTAAGTTGGATAACAAACAATCATTGTCCCATTTAATTATTTTCATTATTTCAATTTCTGTCTTGTCAAACAACTCCAAAAGTTCCTTATGCATCACTGACCCACTAATGGTGCTGTTCGGTAATTTCCAAATTTGTAGGCCCTTTGGTACCTGCTGCAAAGTAATGGATTTCTCTAAAAAAATCATTGTTCATTTGAAGCGACTTGTATTTTATTACATAGTCATTCGAAATTCACAATCTGGCCACTTAGTGGTAATGGTTCCCCTTGTTCACCTCATACTGATAATATAAGTTTGATTTTAGGAACCTGGAATAAATCATTCAAATCCCTGAGCCCAGGGGGATTCATTTCAGTATCATTCCTATTAATTGCTTCCATGTTAACAGATGCACTTATTTGAATAGGCGTTTGTAAGGTAAATAAATCCATCTGGGATGTGGAGACTGTCTCTTCTCCATTACTTTCCTGGTTGGATCTCAAATTCAAAGATAACTCTTGCACTGCTAGTGTTAATTCTGTAATACGAGTCTCCATATTAGTTTGGTCCGCCTTTTACATGAACAGACTCACCAGTATCCACAAAATGACAGCCTTACTACTCATCAAGGCTTAAAAATACAAACAACCCATTCATGTTTGGATGGAAAACACTTTATTTCAAAGAAAAACAATAAATCAGCTAATATAGTGACTAAGCACTTTCGCCCGTACAAAGGGCATCATCAGAGTCAATCTTCTAGTGCAAAACACCTCAATTTATATGAATTAAAAATGTACCTTCCTTCCATACCCCCATTAATTTCTTCAGTCAGATCTAAGCAATCAGTAAACTCAATGAATGTTATAGCAATTGAACCAATGTTATTTAAAAAAACATGTACAGATATATATATATATATATATATATATATATATATATATATATATATATATATATATATATATATGGATATTCATATCATTCATTTTCATAAGCTAAAACTGCTTTGGGCATCCACAACACAAAAATAGAGAGATGCACTTATACAGCCAATCTAGAGGCAAAGCTCAGACTGGAACAGACAGTCAAGAGGAGAATGTAACAACTCGCAACACCCTGCACACAACACATAGACCAACTAAACCAACACCTCCAAAACCCACACATAGAAACACCAAGACATATATGGAGGCGCTGATTAAAAATCTAAATCTGCCTAGGCAACAGAGCCCTCTAAAGCAGACACAGAAGCAACCTCCTCCCACCAACACACCCCAAACAATACATAGACCACAAACTCGGTGTTCCGCATAACCACAGCTCATAAGGCAAAACAACATACCCAACACACTTGTGATAGGTGACTCTATAGTCAAGCACACCGATGCCCCACTCACCAGGCTGGACAAAGAGGAGGTTGCTGTCAGCTGCTTGTCAGGTGCCAGAATCCACCTCATAATGCATGCACTCAGGTCACTACAAGGCAAGTACAAATAGGATTCTGTCCTAGTCCATGTTGGTGTAAATTACTTGAGATGTACCTCCCTGGACTACGTGAAAAGAGACATGGAAGAACTCGCCGATCTAGTAGCCCAGGCAGGTATGACCCTAGCCCTGAGTAGCATCCTGCCTTCACCAAAAATGATACCACAGTACAGGGATAAGACGATCAACTTCAACAGTTGGCTATGCTTCTGTTGTCACTCAAAGGGGATCCAGTATCTGTCTGCCTGGGATGACATGCTTGACAGGCCACGATGCTTCACCAGAGATGGCCTGCACCTGTCATCCCAGAGATTCAGAATATTGGCCAAGGCTCTTGCCGCTCCTATAGTGCCTTTTTTAGGCAGGCCTCTGAAAACAGCCCCACCACCATAAGAACTACAGGAAACAAAAAAACAAGGGCAATGTTACTCAACGCTAGGAATCTAAACCACAAAATGCACTCACTCGAGGCACTCCTCAAAATGGAGAACATCGACATCTGTTCAGTGACTGAGACCTGGCTCAAGGCTCCTGAGAAAACTCCAGCACTACCAGGCTATAACTAATACCACATGTTTCAGCCACAAATCCCAGACAGAGACACAAAAGATGGAGGCATGTCCATATTCATCAAGGACATCCACACCCCCAGGCTAGTTGCAAAATACGATGCATCTGAAATCATCCAAGTGCAAACAACCCAGGACAAAAATGCATTCCAAATTGTAGCTTGTTATAGATCCCCCACCATGACCCAGGGTGCTCACTCCTCATTCCTGGGGACATTGGAAAAAAATGAGGGTCCAACCAAACATCATAATAATGGGTGATTTCAACTACCCAAACATTAACTGAGAAAACTACTCTTGTATTAACCCCCTGGCTCAACGATTCCTGGAGTTCATAAACTCTAATGCCCTCGATCAACTTGTCAGTGCCCTGGGGCAACAATATTCTGGACCTGGTCATTACCAACATAGGTGACCAGTGCTCAATGCCTGAGATCAACTCCTTGCTGGTTAGATAAGACCATAAATGTATCACCCTAGATATCAACATCCCAACCCCACTCCACACAAGGAAACCATTGTAAAAAATGTCTCCAAAGCAAACTTCACACTTCTCAAAACTGAGGTGACTAACTTTGTGACACCCCTACAGATGGATAACTCAGTCAATATAGTCACAACTGCTGAATCCTACATAAATGCACTTCACAAGCACCTGCATGAGTGCATGGATTGTGCTATCCCCAACAAAACCAAGATGCTATCCTCCAAAAAAAGGAAGCCGTACTGGTGATCCCCTGCCATTAACAAGCTCTACAACAGAAGGAAGAAACTGTTGCAAAAGAGAGTAAAGACCCAGGTATGGAGGAACTCACTGATGAGCCTCAGTAAGAAACTAAAATCTCTCATAAAATCCTCCAAAGCTAATCTTGAAGGAAAAATTGCCATCGATTCCAAAGACATCCACAAGACATTCTTTAGCTATGTAAAGAATCTCCATGGCAACACCATGATCTGCACTGAGCTACAACAGAATGGCACAAAATATACAGAGCCAACTGATATTGCCAACATATTGGTAGATAGTTTCAGTGCAGACTTTACTCCCCCCTCTACCCCCAAGGGCCCATAACAATACCAGTTGGGTGTAGAGCCCTGGCAATCACAAACACACAGGTAAAAACAGCACACTCTAAAGCCAAAAACACAGCATCCATGGGACCGGACAACATCCTAGGCTGCGTCTTACATGAACTCCAAAATGAACTAGCCCCCCACCTAAAATCCATGTTCAACCACAGCTTCACCACAGGCTATGTGCCCGCAGAATGGAGCACAGCAACGGTTATCCCACTCCACAAAGGAGGAACCACCATGGACCCCGGGAACTATAGACCTATTAGCCTGACAAGCCTGGTCTACAAGGCCATGGACCGTATCATCATGGAACTCATAAACAAAGAAATAGGTAACCTCCAAACTCTGGATGCTACCCAATTCAGATTTGTAAAAGGTAGGTCATGTCTCCTAAATCTGGTAGACTTCTTTGAAACAGTTACAAAGGCCATAGACGAGGGCAAGGTAGTCCACACAGCCTACATGGACCTTGCTAAAGCCTTTGACACTATCCCTCATTCAGGAATCATTGATAAACTCACCAACCTTAACATAAACCCTTACGTCACGAGATGGGTGGCCAACTGGCTCATGAACAGAACCCACAAGGTAAGAGTTGCTGACTCCAGATCCGACTCCAAACCAGTGACAAGTGGAGTACCCCAGGGTTCAGTCCTGGGAACCCTCCCATTTGGTATATACTTCTTTGAAGTGCAAGTAAACACCAAAGGTCTATGGCTAACCAAGTTCGCAGATGACTGCAAACTGGGTGCCATTATTGATTCCATGGCTGACGTAGACATCCTGTAAAAGGGCCTCACAGAGAATGACACCTAGTGTCAAAATCATGGCCTCAAACTAAATGCCAAAAAAGTGCATTGTTATCCCCTTTGGCAAAAACACTATACTCATGAATTACCAAATAGGGGGAAGTTCACTCAACACAGAAAGTGTGATAAGAGACCTTGGAACCCAAGTGGATAGTAACCTCTCCTTTAATAACCACATTGCCACAGTGGTCATAAAATCTTTCTATGTGACCCGCTTAATCACAAAAGGGTTCGTATCTAGAAATAAGGAAGTCATCGTTCCCCTCTACTCATCACTTATCAGACCTCTCATTGAATACAATGCCCCGTTTGAGATGTACCTCACAAGACACCTACAACAACTTGAAAGGCCCCAAAAGTACCTCACCAAGGGAATCGCTGGCCTCAAACAATTGCCCTATGCCAACTGGCTCAAGAAACTCAAACTCTACTCGGTCGCATACTGCTTACTCTGAGAGGACCTCTGTCTGACATACAAAGCTATGTCAAACCCGGAATTATTGGACATGCTCCACTTGAAGAAATCCCAATCTCCCTGAGCTACATGCTCTAGGGACCTAAACCTCACAACAGCAATAAATATGACATGTTGGAGGGATAGATTTGTGACCCAGAGACTTCCCATGCTCTGGAACAAGATTCCCATCCACATTAAGCAGAGCTAGTCATTAGCACTATTCAAGAAAAACCTTGATAAGTGGATGGGTGATAGGAAATTCACTCCTGAGATTATGTCTGGGGCACTGCTCAATAGAGGGGCAGAAATTTAACAATACATGGTATACTGTTGGCTAGGCTTGCTTTGGCCCTTGGGCTCATAGCCTAGTACCTACCTATGAACATATGAACCTATATATACTAAATATACAATAAGAACTACTATAAAAATGCACTAAAAATACAATAAAATTGCAATGTAAAACACAGTGAAAAACACAGTACCAATATATATATATATATATATATATATATATATATATATATATATATATATATATATATATATATATATATACACACACACACACACACACACACACACACACACACACACATATATTGATCTATCTATATCTATATATATACATATATATATATATATATATATATATATATATATATATATATATATATATATGTATATATATATATATATATATATATATATGTGTATATATATATATATATATATATATATATATATATACTTAAATGCATTCCAAACTTAATTTCCCATCCTAATCATCCTGTTACACCTGCCTTGCTCTGTATTTCAAAATTGCCGAAATAAAAAAAACAGTGATTTATTCCTGGTTCATGTTTTGTGTTCAACCTTATTTGCCACTCAGTTTCTTTCATTTCCACCTCTAATTAAGGGTCTCCCCCTCTTTTTCTAATTTTGACTTTATCAATAATGAAGGATATAAATTTATTGAAATTACTACATAATTACCATGCATATATAAAGCATTACTTGTTTTTTTTTTGTTCTTAATGTCATTTTGTGGAAAATAAACAAGTCTTATGTTCAATAATATGTACATAACAGCTGTATTAAAGCAATAACCACCACAGGAATCAAACATATATTTATTTATTTTTTTTTTTATTTTACATTTGTTGACCAGGCTTGTCCAACTGGATATATGTCCATTTTCAGTAGAGGCCTGGAGAGATAAGCTCCACCAAAGACATAATAGCAACATCAGTACAGTACAATTTTAAGACCAGAAATGCAATTTTACATAACATAACTAAGGGAGAGTTATTACTTTATCCTAGTAGCTCCCCAGATGAGCGAATTGTCAGAAAAGCTAAATGGTGAGTTTAAAAGAAATATTTCTAGCATATGGGTGAGAGCTATATGTGTAATATCCATAGAAATGTACTGATACGCTGGGGATGATGACACTTACTGTAGGCATCCACTGACTGTCTCCACAACTCCTTGACTCTCTTCTGAAGATCCTCAGTGACATTCTGATGCATGTTATGAGAAGAGTGTTGAATTTGCACTCCAGTCCATTAAATTTTAGTATGATATCAGTGCTCCCTTCCAATCTGGCTCCAGATGTCAATCACAGTGAAGTTTCATGGTCTTGCTCTCAGGAGATGCTCCATTCTAGAACAGACATTCATCTTCTGGGTAGTCTGATCCTCAGTCAAAATGGACACCCAGGCATGTTGAAGGCTCCTTGCAGTAGCCATGTCAATGATAATCTTTAGATAATGAACTTCCAAAAATTGTTCACTGAGGTCTCACTCAGTTTCCAAATAGCAATGTTCTGATATGAAAATGTATCAAAATCACATTTTAAAAGTGGTGCTTATAGGAAGTTTTAGATCATTGGCAGGTACTGGCCATGTGCTACACATGGTCCCATTTAATGATACTTACTGGGTACTTGAGTGGAGCACCTTCTTGTTACCTCAAGCTACTGGTTAATGAAACAAATTCTGGGAACTTACATGGACATGCATAAATGGGATTCTAGACCTCTGAATGTTAATGAACCTCATTAACTATGTATGGCACAAATAGGTTCATAGATTAGTACTAGGCTAATTGCCCTTACAAGCCATTTTAAGTCTAGCCAATTATCCCTCGTGAAACAAAAACCCTGCACCTTGTGTTTGTAAGGCAAGAACCTTAACCATTAGGCCACCCTTAAAAGCTGTGTGCACATAGCTGGCCTAACTTTCATATATACCTGACTTACAGATAGCGTCAAAGGTAGTGTGGGACCTGCTGGCATTACTGTGGTTGGATATATTTCTCTCCTTATAGACCTATGGTATTACTACTCCTTAGAAATGTTCTTGTACATGCTTATACTGATGTATTTAGGCAAATGTATCTGCAATGCCAAATGTATGTGACTTATCAGGTGGTTTGTAGGATTGATCTGTATGTGTACTGGTGGGTACATCTGCTACACTAACAGGCAGAGATTATTCATGTGCAGTTATACAGATAAATGTAAACAGCCTTCATGAACATTACCTAAGGATGCACTGATACAACATCCATTTATGTTGCTGGTGACCCTGTACATTTTGTGGTATACTTATGAAATCCAACAAGTTCTAAGATTAGCCATACATGGCATGTTCAGTGATTATTTTATGGATATTCAATGATGCTTGGTAATTCATGTACAATAAATAGTGCTTCAATAAAAATATATCCACACTCATGTCTGGTTACCTGTTGTGTGCTTACAGATAACTGGGCTTTCCAGTGGTTTCTGTAAGTTGAACAATAGCTGCTGCATACATACTTTCTGATAAAAGTGATATAGTAGTAGTAGTTACTGAATTTCATCTCATATGGACAAAGTGGAGATAGCACTGACTGCTCACTATTGATTGTGTTGATATGTAGCTATTCATGCATAACAGTTAATGTTACTATAACTGCTTGTTTTCCACAGGTTTTCTGTATAGCTTTGTGTTGCATACAATGTCATCATTAGTATGTATCTGAAGAACTATGGTTGTGCTTAACAGCCATTAAACATTTTTGGTTAACACATGTTTTGACAAGTATGTTAATGTGAAGTGTATTCAGATTGTACTGATTGCGTGGCACAATGGTGCTGTGTTTGGCCTTCCCTTTTTATAATAGCAACTGCAATGTGCTCAAATCCCACAAATAACCTCCACAGATATTATACGTTATGATGTTGTTCCATGTGGTATGTGCTCAGACATTCCCCAGGATTTAATAAAATCCATTTAGACACAGTGTAGAGCCTACAAGGACTGTTACCATGTCCATGTGCACCCGTATGTATGTAATTATTTATTTAAATGCATGTTTAAGCGGGTCTACTTTGAATGATCGAAATTTCAAAACTTCAAATGTCATATGGCCAGGACCATATGGTCGAAGTTTTAAAACTTGGAACATTAAAAAAAAAAAAAATTAACACACATTTATGAAGAAGCTGCACCCCCATACCCCCGCTATTAAAATATACAAACTCTGAGATCGCATTATAGTAAGGAAAAGGGAATATTCCTCTTCCGCATTATATGGAGATCTCCATTTAAGTGCTCGAAGTTTTAAAACTTTGATCATATCGTTTCGGCCATATGAATTTTGAAGTTCTGAAACTTCAGTCAATTAAATGGGACCCATTTAAGCATATCTGAGTGTGTTTACTTGGTGCGGTGCTCTGAACTGCTTAGAGGTAGCTCAGTGTTATATGTAAAGGTACACCTGATGTCTGAATATCCATTTAACTTAATGGGTAGAGTCATGACTCCATATACCTCTCAACCATACTGAAATCCTCAGTAAATACTGTTTTTTTTATAATTTTTTTTTTTTTGGACAAATTTCTTCCTTATGTCATCACATGCAGGGCATGCACAATGATGTCAGCTTCACAAGGCAAACAGATAGCCTGTGCAGCAGTCAATAGCTGCATAGTCAGACCGGTCCACAGGTATTCTTATTCAGGCAGTGCACAACACATCTTTCTTACCCTGGGTCCTCCAGGTAAGAAAATAAGAAAAGACTGTACTACTAGAGCTCCTTCAGGGCTAGAACTAGTGGTGGGGTGAAGGGGCAATCCACCCAACTAGAGCTAGTGGCGGGGGCAAGATGACAAGGGGAAGAGAGGAGCAGTCCACCCTGGGCGATACTTTTAGAAAGTGTGTGTGTGTGTGTGTGTGTGTGTGTGTGTGTGTGTGTGTGTGTGTGTGTGTGTGTGTGTTTGATTTAAGGAGTTAAATCCATAGTTCTCAACTTTATATCTGGAATGTTTGGATCATACTTTTGGTCTGTTCCTCTTAAAATTTGTGGTTTTCAGGCAAATCAGTGAGAAATTAATTCACTAAATAATGATAGCCATTTAAGTTTCAGTCTTCCTATCTTTCAGGAATTGCATGGTAACACAAAACATTTTATTCTAACAACTTTTCTAAAATTATACAAGCAATGTTTAAAATGTGTCCCTAGTTTTGGGCCTTTGCCCCCAATACATTTTGGCTTTTTTCAGATTTCTTGTGCTGCATAGTTCTTCAGGGGAGAGAAGTTTAGTGCTGCTTATGCAAAGTCTGTTTGTGTTGTTAGTAACACAACAGGTAGTATACTTGCTTTTATTTCAGAAAGGTGTGCGTTCTACTCCCACAGTATGTAGATGGATTGCTGTTACTGTACTGTGCTATACTTTCAAAGTGGCTGGATGCTGCAGTCCTGAGAATGTCTTCTTTGGCAGAGATACCTAGTAACTATGAACCTGTTATCAGTTTGCCATCCATTCCCTATTGCTATATTAGTAGCTTATCATTTTTATTTAATCTGACATAGGCAATTTATTTTCAAGGGCAACAGGCACTTTAATTGTAGATGAAACAATGACATATAAAGTTATTTGCTAGCAGCAACCTCTTCATTAGTTACAGATTTCTTTAATGTTGAATTATTTAGATGACTTTAACTTCTGCAGAGATTGTAATTATTTACTGATACTGGTGGATTGTAATGACAGAAGTTTGAGTAGAATTTAATGATGGAAATATTCTGAATTGGGTAGTTTTGTCATTATTGGTTCATATATTTTGTTTCATTCCTTACTGGAAAAATGTTCAAAACAAATTTAAAATGTGCTGTAACAAGTGTGCTGTATTATACAAGGGACATAATTTAATACAATCTAGAAGGTGTACCAACGGACACATGCATGTTTGCATGGTCCTAAATATGTGTGGAAAGGGCCTATGAATTGAAAACAGCCCAAAGTTAATCTTTATCTACCACTGTCCGCCGCAGTGGCCGGATGCATTTTCTTTGAATGTGGGTTTCAATGCTGTTTCAATTAATGTGAGTTTCAAGAACAGAGAAGTTTTAATGCTAAATCTGTTTTCATTGTGAGACTGTGTTGCTTTGTTTGGCATATGTCTATTAGTGTTTATGCTATAAAATGTAAAATAAAAGTTTTAAATGAAATCCAAATAATCTTTGTAGAAGTAAAGCAAAAAGTAGTATGCACATTACAGTGTTTATGGTGAATGGGGAGAATAGCCAAGTAATGGGATATTAAAATGACTGCAGGGGGAGGGCTGTATACGGGGAGTCCATTTGACCATGATTTTGTGAGGGGGGAAGGGCAGCAAACTCAATGACAGCCCTGGGCAGCACAAACTCTAGCTACACCACTGATTGGTAGGCCATGGAGAATGAGTTATGGAAATCCTAGCAAACTATAATATTCTTTTGCTAAGATTAGAATATTGCCTACCATTAAATGCCCTACCTTTACCACAAAACCCACATACTACAAGTCACCAAAAACAAAATCCTAAGGTTCATCATCTTCTCCTTTCCCAGTGAACATCATTGGTACACATTTCAAAAACAATCTTACCATTTATTACAGAAGACATTTTTTGTGGCAATGTCTGACTTTTAAACTTTTATATGAAACTTGATGTACACCTTTGCAAAGAAAGTTTATATTTAAATTTACTTTATATTCATTTAAAGACAACATGGAAACTAAACATCTGAGACTTCCCTTTAATTTTTACTACTAATGAAAAACATTTTTTAAAATTGCCCCTGAATCCTGTAGAAATGTATCTCAGAAAATTAGACAAAGTGAGAATAGTAACATTTAAAAAAAAAAACAGCTAAAGGTAATGTTAGTTCAGGAGGCAAAATATACGTCTTTCAAATGTGATGTTGTGTATGGATAGTTGTGCAATAGATTGCTTAAATGTTTTCCATAGAAAATATTGTTTCATAATGATCTTTGTAGAAATTATATTGAATGTATTCCTAGTGTTAGCTAAATCTGCATATTTTAAGATATTACAGCATAGCTGGCTTTAAGCACCAGCGAGCCCTACAGTCGCTGGGGGCCCCCAACCACACCAAGTTATCTTATCCTGATGTTTTGAAACATGTCTGTCAAACCAACAAAAGCTAAAATAGCATTCTTGTATACTTAATAAACCACATGGGTTGTTGTTGTATCTTTCGGCTTTTCCCGGTTAGGGGTCGCCACAGCGGAACTCTGGTCAACTAATGAGTGGCAGTAGATTTTTATGTACCTTGTTGCCAGCTCTGACACACAACCTTCAATGAAGGTATGCCTATTCACGCATGTCTCCATACAGAAGACGCTTTAGCTGAGAATCAAACAGGACAACATCTTACTGTGAGGTGACAACGCTACCGCAGCACCAACCACATGGGTAATAACTCTTATTTATATCCCCTTTAAAATTCAAAGATATTTCTGGTTGTGTTAAGAGTGTTTTGTCAACTAACAGGCTTCAGTGTTCCATGAAATATTTTACCACTGACATAGTGCCCCTGGCTTAGTTAACCCCTGCTGTTGGACATTTTCTCCACTAAAATTCACTACATAGCCAGCCTTAGGTCACTGCTATACCATTGGCTGCAAGAGTCCCCCCTTAATCATCCTTGATTGCGTGGGGGCCACACAAAAGCTGCTGCTGGTTGGGGAAAAATGAGGAAGAAAAATTTATTAATTTACTAATTATGCTCTTTAACCTGAACAGGGCTGTGATATGACCCTGTTAGGATGAAGCTGATAATGAACATGAGCAAGGTAAGCACTAGAGAGATCAGCAGCCCAGAGTGACTTATCTTGGGACAAATTTTGGATTTTAAGAAGAGCTGATACTTCCTATCATAAAGGATGATTTTCTCTTTCAGGAAGGTTTATAAATACAAGTAGAACACCAGATACTATAACTCTCAATTTCTTTGCTTAAGAATTCAGCACAGTTCCAAAAATAATAGAATAAAGGCTCAGAATCAGGACTACATTTTAAATATTACTCTAATTTGCTTAAAAAAGTTAATAGAATAACATCTTTTGCATCAACATATATTTTTGGACAATAATTATAAAACTCAGATGTCTGGATTGATTGACTGTTTGTAATCCTGAAGGATTTACCAGTAAATCAAATGTTTTACGAAGGAGAAAGCAAAATTATGATCAAAATCCGGGAAGGTCTATGAAATCAGGGACAGTGACAGGTATGCATTACTTCTCAATGAGGGAAATAAATGACTTACCCCTGCTGCTGTTTGATGACTGTTAAACAGCAGTTACTAATCTGGTGTGGCAGTACCAGTGTTGCTCAATGTGTTGCTATTTGCTTAAATAACTACAAAACTAGTACCACTATGGCTTATGTTTCTGTATGTCTATGTGTGTATGTAAAAATATCACTGATTTATATATGTGTATGCACCCAATAATGCCTGGACATGGGCAATATTATTCTGGGTATCAGTAAATAATGCACCTAACAAGTAATTATATTTCAAAAGTAAGACATAACATATATCATAGAACATTCAGACATTTAGATCTTCTTGAAGTCTTGTGGCCTCCACTCACCATACTGTATAAATGGATACTGGGGGCTCCCTTAATCATCTTTGACTCTGTTGGGACCCCCACAAAAGCTGTTGCTGGTTGAAGAAAAATCAGAAGAAAAAAAATTATCAATTTTCTGATTGAGCTGTTTAACCTGAACAGTGCTGAGATATGACCATTTTAGGATAAAGCTGATAATAGCCTTTGGTTTCAAGCACACCCATTCTAAAACCAGCCATGCTCAAATGTGTGTGTACAGAAATCTGCTGTAGGTTATGTGGGGCTGGGGATTGTGTGTTTATTACAACCTTAATTTTCATCACAATCAAACCTTAGAGGTATGCACATGAAATCATTACAGCTTGCATTTGAGCTGAGGACAGTGTGGTCATTGTTTATTTACTTTTCTCACAGACCTCAGAAGTATAAAAAGAAGGTTACTATAGCTTGTGTAGGGGTGGTATACTGTCTAGGGCCAACAAATTATAATATATTACTGAAATCATTCTCACAATCACACACCAGGTGCATGTACATAGGACTGACTTTGAGGGTTAGGGGTGAGGAAGTGTGCTATGTATATGTATATCAGCAGTCACTTGAAATATATGACTAAGGTAATTAAAAAAAAATAAGACTGAAATTTTTTTTTTTCATGATTTTTCTTTAGGCCACCATTGGAGTAAAATGTTGAGAATATGCTAAGGATATGCTCTAAAATGTATCCCAGATCATCTGTAGCCCTACGGCTTCTTGGGCCCTTGCTTATTTGAGTTATTTCCTAAATGATTATTAATGTGATGTCCAGGAAAGGAGTGTTGAAAGGATGTAAGGAAAACTAAAGTTGAACAGCAACAGTGAATTTCTTTCTGTAATCATAATTTCTGTTCAAGCCATTATTGCATGTAAAGGCTGTGTAAAATGAAAAAAAAAACTTTAAAATGTACTTCAGAGCATATAGAAAGTTATGGCTTCTTGTAAAAACTAATAGTAAGGCAAAATGTGAAAAAAAGAAGACAAAAATAATATGCATGGTATGGGGATCCCAAAATGGGGGGGGGAGATCAAAGGAGAGGACTGTAGGGTGTGCGCAGGGGTTTGAAATGGTAGGCCTAGTCATCAGTTCATTTAAGTCCAGACCTGTACATAGAGTTATTGCAATGTATGATTGTTGCAACTAAATGCCAGTAACTGTAAGTGTCCCTTTGTTAGACAGGTCAACATAGTGTGGTATATAGGCCTGTTGTAATGTAAGAGCTTGTAGCTACAGGTCTGTCTGTGCGTACTTCTCCTAAAAGTTTGCAGCACAAACTAAAAGGTTTCTTAGGATGGGTGGCACTGATAGAATAATACTTATACTGGAAGTGCCTAGGGGCACCCAACTTGACATTTGCTGGGGGCCCCCAAAATGTTAACACCGGCCCTGTATTACAGTTATTTGAATTCAATTAATTCCTACACTTCTCTGCTTTAAAAGAACTGATTGCATTTGCAAGAGCTCAGTCTGTAAATCTACCTATCTGCTGATTTCCCCTGTTTAAATACATTTCATTTATTTTCTGGCCGTAGAAGTCTGAAGCAGTTAATTTTATTTTTATAAAAGAAAATTATATTTAGTTTCACAGTTTGCACAAGTTGAAAGTTTGATACAAGTTCAAATATTATAAATAAAACACTATTCTATTTATTTTGTGTTTCATGATCATATTTTCTTTGTTCTTCAGTTTGTGTTTAGAAGTTGGTATTCCATAAGTCCATCAGGGTGGGTGTGGTTTCATAATTATGTATGCAAATTTTATGTTGATCGGCATACAGATTTTTGGCCAGTTGTACCTATTTTTCATGGGCCTTTGTCCAGATTTTTTATGATTCTGGGTTAAGAGGTATGTGGCTCCATGTGTAGTAGGTCACATACATGGAAGGCAAATAAGTATTTCATTTTAAAATACACATTTTGCAGATTAATTTAAAATGTAGCTCTGCTGTGCTCTGTTAAGCTCTGCTGAGACCTGCTAAGCACTGCATAAACATGATAAGAGCTGCAAATGTTTATGCCCTGCTAGACACATCTTGGCTGGTTTGTGCACTGCTAAGTTCTGCTAAGACTCAAGTAGTGCTTGTTTTCACACATCTGAGTTCAGCTGTGGTGGTTTGCATGGTGCTAAGTGATGCAGCATTTTTTTGAATGTTGTCCAATGGAATGTAAGTGCAGGAAAGCAGCCTATATTAATCCCAATAAATGGTAATACAGCAGAATCCATTGGAGCTGTGTCTCTGATGGGTACCATGGCTGGTGTTTGTCAAGGTGCACGCTTTTGGGTGCAGAGTTGGGGCATTCTGAAGTCCAGGGTCACGGTTGGACTCCTAGTAAAAAAAACATGAAGACTGGCTTCTGCAGGGAGGTTTCCAGGGCTCAGAGTGCAAGGTAGAGGCCTGGGACCAGCAGACAAGGTAACTCATTAGTGTTACTGGTATCCCCTCCCACAGGTGAGCAGTGTTGTCACCACCATGATGACCTGAAATGGAAAAAGATGTATCTCTTGGATACCTGGGCCCAAGAAACTTAGGCAAGGAATGCCCCACAAGTATGCAAGTAATTTAACCTTTGTTTCACCAATATCTAATTTGAATGTCTGCAAAACTGGTATGCATAATGGTGTGCATCTCTCCCAACCACTGCAGAACGGAGGGCTTGCAATGTTGAGTCACACTCCAGATGCCTTGCCTGGTTGCACAGTTAGTGTGGTGAGTATAGATGTATTATGCCAACTGTTGTGAAATAAGCAAGAAAGCATAAAGCATTAACTGCATGACAGTATATTCAATAAAGTATGTAGTGCAATAACTGTGGAATTAGAGCTGTATTGCAAGCAATGAATAATGCCAACTGTTGTGCAATAAAAACATGAAACAATACCAGGAACTGCATTCAAGTATATACAATAAAGTGTGTAGTGCAATGATTGTAGAATAAGAGCTGTTTTGAAAGAAATATGGAATTATAGCTGTTTTGAAATAAATAAATAATGCCAATTGTTCTGCAATAAAACACGAATCCATATCGATAACACCAGGAAAATAGTGTACATCAGGATTGTTTTGTTGTAATCATTGCAGTTGAGCAGTATGCATTCAGCCTGTAAGGTAAGGTGCTGGTGTCAAGTATATCACTGTAACAGCTATAGAATGGAAATCTAATGGCTGCTAATTGCATTTTTAATGCATATTAGTACCATTCAAGGCTGTCTCTAGGCTAATATTGTTCACATAATGCTCTGTCTTCCACAAACATCAGGTATGCAAGGTATATAGAAGAGGTAGCCCTCTCCATGATCTGATATTGTTTGTTGCCTTCATAGATATTTTAATCCACTAACAATAAAGTGTGTACTCCAGCATTGTTAGATTGATATATAGCATATCTACTATCTGTGTTATTCTTTTATGGCATGCATGTGTTTTTTACTGTCATTGCAGTCTAGTATAACACAGTAGTAGTACTGCCAGCTGATGTGTTTTTCCAGGTAAGTTCTAGGCAGATATCAGTCAAGTAGTAGCCAACAGTGATGCAGTAGCTCAGTTTGTTAAATGCACTGTATGTGGTATGTTTTGCTACCCACAGACCAAGGATCAAATCCAGTGATAGGTAGCACTAAATATTACAGTAGCAGTCATGTAATGCTCAAAAAGCTTCTCTCCACAGGAACTACAAGTAAATGGGTGAGGTTGCCCATATTATGAGTAGAGAATTATGTGTTTAGATTTTCCAGACTGTTAAAATCATTAGCAAGAATGTGAAAACTCAGAAATGTGCAGTCAGAAATAATATGTGTAATCCTGATATGGCTGTATGCCTGGATTGTATGTTAAAAGTTGGTGCAGTCACAGTCACTGGAATTGGGTTCTATTCCCATGCCTGCCAACCAAGGCATGACTGCTGTTTAGTATCTGTACTGTACACATACATGTCCCTGAAGTGTCACAATTTCACATTATGAAATTAATATTGCGTAATCCACCTGTTACAGGAATACCATGGCAATAAGAACCTAGATTGCACAGTATTACCTTTTCAACTCACAGAACACCTTGGTAGTTATATAGGTCTACCTGATCTGCAAGTGTTCTGTGTAGGAGTGTACCTGCAGTTGTTACTGTTTGACCCATAGTGTACCATGCATATAACTTGAGAGGAATGCATGTGCTACAGTAGACTTGCATTCACTACAATCGTAAAGAAAATACAGACCCGTAGAGTAGATAGTAGTATTGTTGTCTAGGAAGTAAACATCAATGTTACTAATGGACTGCTCTCCCCCATCCCTTATCTTCATTTCTTTATTACTGTTATTCATTGGTTATGGTTTACTATTAACATATGTTGTTAAACTGACAGCTTTTTGGGGCATGTGTTATTGTTATGTATAATAATGGATGCATATTAACACTTCTTGTTAAATTACCTATTTTGTTGTCCTTATGCTGTAACTGTTAGTGGCATGCTGTTTTACTGGCTGTTCTGTTACTGATTGTTGTTTTTCACATAATTTACATTGATATTGAATTGCATTATTTCCAATTGTCTGCCATGCCGTTATTGCTAACAGTGTTTTGCTAATAACTAACCTATACTTATATCTATACCTCCATTACCACAGCATGTCGGGGTAGGTCAGTTCCCGGTGATCTGCCTACCTTACCACAACTGGCTGTGGCACCAGGTCCTAGCATGCTTGGGACCCAGGCAAGTGATGCCCCTTCTGCTGCCACTGCATCACCTGTGGCATCTGGTGGAACTGCCTCATGGGAAGGGGCCTGGCCTCCACACGGGAGCCGTGGCAGAGGGTCTGCAGTCACTCCTGATCAACTACTGGTCATGGTGAATAGGACTGTTCATTGGACCTATGAACGCCACCTGCACCAGGTTGATAGCATGCTGGCCAACCTGGTAAGGCAAGCTCGCCCTGGCACACAGCCTCCAGCACAGCCAGGCTCAGGGCAGTGAAAGAGTGGTGTCGACTGTCCCATGGGTGGGAATGTGAGTCATGCTGCTGCTATCTGGAGGCAAGTGTGACTTGGTTCCACAACACCCTCCCCATCCAAGCTGTTTACCCCCCCTCATGTATCACATACTGTTCCTGTCTGCTGTCTTGTCTGTCTTGACTGTCTGCAAATGCATCCTGTCCTACCCAGCTTACCTCAATACATGTACCTATGTCCCTTCCCCTACATTCCACTCTCACCTTAAAAAAAAGGGCACCTGTCCTAAAAAAAATATCGCCCCATACATAGCTCTCCATGTCATAGGCATGTCCACTGGACACCACTAATCTGGTCTAATTCACTTTAGAATACAGTTATGTTGTCCTCACCCCTCTCCCTGGGGTATGAGAGCCAAAATTAATTTACAAAATCTGTCAAAATGCACAGCTGTTGCTGTACAAGATATGGATAGCTATGGGTCTTTCCAACACCCTTCCTGAACATCCCTAACTGCCATTCACTATGTTTTCCCCCTACTTGCCCCCATTTCACCACTTTCCTATCGCCCCCTTTTTCTTTTCTTTATATTTTTTTAGTGTTGATTTGCACAGAGCTAAATGAAGTGGCGAGGAGCCACGCACCAAACTGATTCACTTAGCTATGCTTAAATTAGCTTTAATGATTAAATATGTTTATTACATTGTCTAATGCTTAGAAAGTGAGCACCTCTGCCAAGTTTCAAATGCAGGCTCCTCTCAATTACAGCCCACTGCATTAATCCATCAGGCTACACAGATCTGATGTCAAGCTGGTGTTTCCAGCAAAGCATGCTGATTGACACAGTCATTAGGCATGTAACTGAAATAAAAACTAATGGGAAAAATGTTAATGGACTCTGGTGCAGTAATACACAAGTAAACAGCCAAAGGCATAATAATGGATGTAAAGGAGACCTGTGATAGCAGGTATATGTGCCCTTTTATCAGCAACTTCTGGAAAAACACCTGCTAAGCAGCAAAGACAAAGTACATGTACAACTGGGACCATGGTGCAGAAATACAGCCATAAAAAGCCACTCGCATACGGATGGACATAGAAATGTTTCCACAGCTTGTGTATGTTCACATATATCTTGCAAATGCACAGGTATTTGCAGTGGCACAGTCTGCTAAATGCCTTGCATACAGTACATTTTGCAACACACAGTCCTTGGTTCAAATCCGGTGTTAATAACAAATACTGCACTGACACGGCTGAGTACTAAAAAATGTTTACTCAAAATAAAATAAAATGTTAAAAGTAAGCACTTTCACGATTACAATATTGCTTCATCAGACTGAAAACTGAATGAAACAGCACTCAATTTAAAATGAGACTAACCAATGAATTCCTAAAATCAATTAAGACATTTAGAATAAAATGTATAGTCACAGGAAAAACAGCACACAAGTTCAAGTTCCAAAGCCTAAAAAGTAAAATGCTGGAAATTACACAAGAAAGAAAATATAAAATATTATGTGTATATATATATATATATATATATATATATATATATATATATATATATATATATATATATATATAAATGAAAGCTAATGTTTGAGTGGGCGTGCTTTCAGAAAAGGTTTGAGGCTAGATGCCCCATTTAAACCAGGTGGTTTCTCTGCATTAAACAATAAAATCCATTTTAGTTCTGCAACGCCTGTGCAGTTAACATCATCGTCCGCTCTAATTCCCACATCCAATACCTGCCGAGCTAAGAACTTAAAATTATTTCCTGGGCCATGCTGAATGATCTGCTGTGCTAAAACAATGGTCTATCTTTTGTTTCTAATATCCCTATAATGTTCCAAAATTCTATCTTTCAAAGATCTATTAGTCATGCCTATATAAAAGGCATGACAAACCTGACAGCTAATAAAATAAACAATGTTGGTAGTTTTGCAGTCAGCATAGAAGTCTAACTCAATTTTAAGATTCAAATAGGGATGTATATAAACTGAACCTGTAAGAATATGCTTACATGATGCACAAGACCTACAGGCAAAAGTGCCTTTCCTGCTGGATCAAACATCTCCATTGTGATGCTGTGATCTATAACACAAATGCTTCTTAAGTGACTAGTTGTTTTTAAAAGTAAAGTGTGGTGTAGTATCTAGGACACCCTTCAGTTTGTATACCATGTGTAAAATATTCCAGTTCTTTTTTATAGTGTTGCAGTAATTATTAATGTCACTGGAATATGGTAAGGGTACCCTCAAAGTATCAGTCATAGCAGATAACGCCTGTGGACTATGAGGTGCCTCTGAATTATTATAATAGGCCTTACATCTCCTTTCCATTTCTTGCCAAGCATTTGTGATACAGGCATAAACTTCTTTCCCCTTGTAACCTCTGTGTAAGAAAGGATTCTTAAGACAGTCAATCACTATACGTAGTTGAGGGTCATCATTATGTAACCTCATTATTCGATAAACCTGGCTTTTCAACACATTGCATGTAACGTGCCTAGGGTGCATACTATTTTTATGCAAAAAGGCGTTCTTCCTAGTCGGTTTCCTAAATACACTAGTACATAAGGTATTACGTTCTGTTTTACTGACCTTCACATCTAAGAAATTTATTTCTGCAGAGGAATAATTGTAGGTAAAGCTAAGAAAACTGGTGGTACTATGCATGTAGGTCACAAACTCCTCCAGTTTTGACTGAGTGCCTTGCCAAACAAATACATATCATCCATGAAATGCACATACCACATAATATAGTCTGAAAAGGTATTATTGTGCAACAGAAACATTTTCTCCCATTGAACCAGTGCCAGGTTGGTGTAGGTATTGGCACAGGCAGTGCCCATGGCTATGCCAACCTTCTGCAGAATACTTTCATTTTCAAAAATGAAAACATTATTCTCTGATACAAATTCATACTTCGTTGGTGGTGCTGCGGTAGCGTTGTCGCCTCACAGTAAGACGTTGTCCTGTTCGATTCTCAGCTACAGTGTCTTCTGTGTGGAGACATGCGTGAATGGGTGTACCTTCGTTGATGGTTGTGCGTCAGAGCTGGCAACTCGGTATGTAAAAATCTACTGCCAATCATTAGCGGACCGGAGTTCCACTGTGGTGACCCCTAACCAGGAAAAGCCAAAAGAAGAAGACCATTCTCTGATACAATTTCAAGAAGCGTGCATAACAAATTAACCTTGTCATTGGTGAAACATTTCTTGTGGTTCAAAAATGCTCTAACATTCTTAACACCTCATTAGGAATAACAGTGAACAGCGATGCTATATCCAAAGTAACAAACATATAATCAGTAGACACAGTAGAAACCTTGCCAGCCAATCTAAATAGAAATTATTTAGTATCCTTTAGCACTGTTTCACATTCATCTAATAACGAGAGTAGATTTTTCTCGGTAAATTGATAGTGGCTCTGTATTCCAGCCTTTACCTGATACAATTGGCCTCATTGGGGGAAAATGTAAGTTGTTATGAATTTTAGGAATGGCATAGATCGTGGGAATGAGGGGGTGCTCCACATTAAAATAATTAAATAAACTTTCAGTAATAAGGCCCGTTGTTAATAAGTCAAAAATAAAAAAGAAACCTTCTCTAGAATACGCGTGACATAAGTTCTAGGAATACAAGAATAAGTATTCTCATTATACAGTAGCTTTCTCATCTGTGCTATATATAAATCTTCATCTAGTACTACAATACTGCCACCTTTATCAGCTGGTCTAACTTCTGTTGAGTACATGCTTTTCAATTCGACAAGAGCATCATAGTATTCTGAAGTCATGTTACAAAACAATGTCCTGTAACCATACAGGATTTGCAGAATAAACATGAATTTTACTGTTTAATGCAGAGAAACCACTTGGTTTAAATGGGGTATCTAGCCTCAAACCTTTTCTGAAAGCATGTCCACTCAAACAATAGCTTTCATTTCTGCACAATGTTGCCCCTACAAACATAGTAGGTTAATAGATTAACAGCTATTGCATTAGCATGCATATTCTGATGGGTATGAAGTCTGAAACTCAAGTGTGTCTCTTTCCTTACTGACCTCAACCCACAATGTTTGTCAATGAACTATCAGATAACCACTATGTCTTGGGACACTGACCATACATATGAGATGAAACCATGGACATACACCATAAATCTATACAGTTGACAGTTATGGTACCTACCCTCTGTGATGCTGTACTCTCCACACCTCAGTGATGTCCATCTTAACAACTAAGAAAGAGGGCCAGGTCTACATGATGGCCTTATACATTGCAAAGTGGTGGCACGTTATTGGCCAATGATAGTGCAATTCAGCTGTTTTGGCTGCAATTAGCAAATCCCAGCCACAGACTGGTTCAGAGGAAATTACCTGCTAATGAGCAGTACCTTAAAAAGGCAAGCAGCTGCTTATAGGGAGCATCTCTCTATGAGAATTCACTCGCATGGAAAGCAAATTTCAAAAAGTATACCAGAAGCAAAGTTCAAAAGAGGACTAGTGCACTCCAGCAGGTATGCAATAGATTTCTCCATATAACAGGATGTGGGTGGGAGGCTGGAAGTATAGGGAATAGACATTACAGCAGTAGATCTACAGTAATGATGTGTCAGTGATGGTCTGCTGTCCTATACCTACAAGCATGCCTTTCAACTGTCCCTGATTTTTAATCACACCTCAGCTATGTCCCTGTCAGTCCCTCATACAATGGTTGGCTGTTGTAGGAAAGGTAGTCGATTACACATAATACATAGTGACAATGTGTAAGGATGTACACTCCTGTAACATCAAATGATGTACTGTTATTTAGCCTCTTCATTCATTCACTGTCTCACATACATAGTTCTAACATTATAAAAGTGTCCCTGAATGTCCCTGATGTACTCTAGCTAAGTCATTGTGTCTGTTGAAATATGTCCCTGTTTGGTTGATGGCTATGCATAGGCAAACATCTTGACATTTGCAAACATCTCTATAGTTGAGAGGTATGATGCCTGCAGGGAACATATACTACAGCAGGTTGGCATTGTTTTCTGTCATTGAGGCACACTGCTGTTACTGGACTGTCCACATACAGTTGTAACTGCACACTGTTAAATGACATATCAATGGGAGTTTGCCTGTAGGGGACACACCAAAGTAGACTGCACTGCTGGGTTTTGAAACATACAGCAGTATCTGTCATGGCACACTAGGACATACCCAGTATTGCTACTATCTGCGTGGTATCCATACATGCGTAGTGTTGCCAGACTGTGGAGTATGACTTGTGAGGGAGCAGTAGATAGTGCAGGCCATTATAGGTGTGCAGGATCCGTACATACTGGATGTCCATGTATTTCTTTAATGTGTTCCCCTTTTGTTGCCCTTCAGGGACCATGTACCACCAAAGACATGCCCTCTTCTCAGAGTTGGAGAATGACATGATACTCGATGGACTCAGGAAGCACCATCAGATCTTGTTGTCCAGGGGGAGGCATAATCGGGAACAGTGGGCAGCATTGTGGGCAGACCTTGTGCGGGATGTCAATCAGGTTGGCTGACAGTACAGGACCTATGAGCAGGTCTGACACTGGGCCAAAGAAATGCTGAATGCTGCATGATGAAGGGAAGCTGATGTTGCCAGGGATCATGCCACCATAGGTGGAGGGCCTGCAACAGAACATTCACTCACAGCCACAGAGGAATTCCTGCTAAACCTAGGAACACACAACAGTTCCCAGGCATCCATCACAACATACATTGTGGAGGTGGGTGCCACAGTGTCCGCAGCAAAGGACCTTCCAGGAAAGTGTACTGTGTTCACCAGTGTAATACTGTATCAGTCATTGTGGCAGGCTGTACATACCTGTACATGGGTGTTAGGTCTATCTGCAATGGGGGAGAGTTAGGGTTTACTCACAGTTGTGCCCACATACTAAAAATGTCAGCAATACAACCAGTATCACAGTAGCCACTGTACATGTGGATATATGCACATATTAACTTGCAGTGCTGCAAAATTTGGTGGTGGTGACAATACCTTTTGCTCATCTTTCAGGAGTGGCCCAGGTCTGTGGTCCTGTACCTGGTAAGTGTGATACAGTTTTTATTGATCACATATACCCCATGAAAGCTAAGGGCTGCCATATTGCCTATGTAGAAATGTGTTTAGCCAGTATAGAATATTTGTATTTTCCATTCTGGAACAGATAACTATGGTTCTTAGATTGGTTAGTCATAGATGCACATTTGAATGACCATCAATACTTATATTGATAAGCACTTATAATTATAAGTGGCTACACAGCCTGGTATACATGAGGCAATTACTCCAAGATGCCTGTTCAAACACAAAAGGGAGATGCTACATACCAGAGGCAGTGACACTAGTACTGGCATATCATTCTCAAGATAGGTGTACTAGGTTTTATATGTAGGTCTATCACGTATAGTGTCATATTTTATACCTTACAGGCAGATTGTACTAGCAACTTTACCTCCGTGTAGTTAATGTTCATGTTATAAAGGGCTTGACTTGTCTGTGTATGTTGTTGTAAGGTTGTCTGTTGTGCATAGGAGCAGAGATGAGAATATGTGTGATTGGTAATTCAGTTGTGGATCATTTGTATGAGTCTGTGTGGATTAGCATACATAAAAGTGCAAATAGTAATGTACTGCTTTTGTCTTCATTTTCACAGGTGACTGGGGGGGTGGAGTCTGTACCCCTCACAATCTGATATAAGTGTCTCCTTGGACTCTGATGATGGTGGTGCCCATAGTGAGGCAAAGGTGGAGTTGTCAGGGGCTGGATCTGTCCCAGAGGTTGACATCCCTTTTCTGCCCCCATTGTTACCGCTCACAGTCAGTATGCCAACACATACCCAGTCCCCAGAGGCCACAGATATTGGACAGTCAAAGGGTTGTGACATTGAACAGGTAAGTGTGGCAACTATGGTGTCAGTGAGTGCAGAAACTGGCCATAGCCAGAGAGCTGGAGAAGTCCCACACAGGCATATTAATAGGGGTGCTCATAGGACTTCTGTCCATCCACCACCTGTCACAGGTGTCACATCATGGGTCACTCAGCACATGTTTCAGGCCATCATGGAAGCACAGGCATGTTCTGAACACAACAGCAAATGGATGCTTAGGGTTATGGATGCAGCATATTCTGACTTCCATGACTGCCTCCACCGAATTGGGGGCATCCTGGAATGGTTCACTGATGCAGTGGACAGATGGGCTGTGACAGTGTCTGTCTTGGACCGCACATAGTGTGTGTTGGAACATCTGGTTGGAGTTGGGCATCAGACACGTGTATGTAGGGCAGCAACACCATCTGCTGAGAGTCCATGTGGCCATGCAAACCATGCTCCCATAGTGGCAGTAGCTCCAGTGCTACAGAGGGAAGTGTGCTGTTCACACCACAATGTGGCAAGCCATGGGCTTGTGGTCCTGGTTTGTCCTGTGGTGGACACAGCACCAGCATTTTGCAGTCACTGTCAGGTACTAGCACCACATCTGACCTTGGGTGTGGTGGTGCCAGTGCTACTCCTGGCAGACCCATTTCCCATGTTTGTGGCCAGAGATGGTGAGCTGCTTACACTACCATGTACGGTCCACAGTTGTCCAACATACACATGTGTAGGGCTAGCACTGGGTTTCACTGTGTACACACACACTCACACACATACACACACACACACACACACACACACACACACACACACACACACACACACACACTCAAATACCACTGTCACATGCAGGTCACCTACAGACACACACAGCACCTCTCCATGGCCCATCTAACCTGTAGCCCTTCAGACTCACACACATGCTGTCAATTGTTTGGCACTGCCTAGGCCTCCGGCACCCCCACACCTCACCTTGTGCATGTCATGATCACTGTGCCATGTCCCTTCCATCTGTGTTATTGATGCAGGGCAATGCTACTAAGTGTCTGATGCACAGGGTGTCTATATCACTTGACATGTAGTTGTGTAGTGCAGTATTGTTATACCATGCCAACTGTTATGGATCTCTACAGGTACTTTATGCTGGCATGTGTTATGACTACACAGCACACTTTGTGTATCTTTGTTGCATGATGTTGGACTGGCAGTAGTGTTACAGAATGATAGTTGTGTCATGGACCTGTGTATGCTTTTGTTCCAGGAGTCTGAGGGGATACATTATGGACACATGATGGTAATACAGTGGCACAGGATGGCATTGCAGCATAGCATAAATATGACATCAGCAAGGTACAGCAGTATATGTGCATGGCACCCAAGATGCGTAGGTGTAGAACAGTTTAGCAGGGACAATGGGGGTAGTCCTTGTATTCATGCATTCATAGTTTGTCATGAGATCTGCTATCCTGGCCACATGTCACCTGGGTTATCTGAACTTACAAATCTAGAAGGTATGGTGATGGCATTGATACATCTACAAATATCCTGTGTCCGGGTCAGACAGGTGGTTGACATCAGTTATGATAATGTATTTGAGGGTAATTTAAGGCCAGCAGCTAGTCACAGGCCCAACAAGTGCATAACCATTGCACAGGAATAGCCCATAAACCCATGTCTGTAGTGCTGCACAGGGATATAGTTACATAGACACATAGAGTTGGCTGATGTAGGATTAGAACACCTAGCTATCTACTATTATACACTATAGCTCACAGTACGTATTGCATGTATGCCACAGAGTTTATTTGATATGAGAGTGTCAACCAACACTCTTAAGGTGGATGACTTCAGCAGGCCTTGTAGAGAGGGCAATGTAGAAGCCAGCAGCTAGTCGTGGGGCTATAAAATACATAAACAAAAAGCAAATAGCCAGCAACAAAAGCTGTGAAATGGAATTAATTTATTGTATGATATTAAATCATAACTTCAAGAAACAAACGGTTTCGGCTTGGATTTCACCTAGCCTTCATCACTGATGAAGGCTAGGTGAAATCCAATCTGAAACTGGTTTGTTTCTTGAAGTTATGATTTAATACCATACAATAAATTAATTCCATTTCACAGCTTTTGTTGCTGGCTGTTTGCTTTTTTGTTCCTGTTTCATTTGGCCGTGCAACACTCTCCGTGCAGAGGAATACTTCTTGGTTGCTATAAAATACATAACCATTGCACAGGGAGAGTCCATATGGACTGTCACTAATGCTGCCTGGGGATGTATTTACACACACACACACACACACACACACACACACACACACACACACACACACACACACACACATGCACACACACACACACACACACACACACACACACACACACACACACACACACACACACACACACACACACACACTGTCGGCTGATGTGAGATTAGAAGCCCTACCTATCTACTATTACACACTATAGCTTGCAGTACTTATTACTTGTGCCAAAAAGTACACCTGTTGTAAATGTGATTGCAGGCACAGTACTTCTGGAGTACACAAAGTAGCCTTGTGTTAGCATGTGTAGCCTGCAGTGCTTGATACTGTTATTGTATCTAGTGTCATAGGAGTGGGGTACCTGTCACTTTCCCTGCTGTTTGTACAGTTAGCAATATGGTCATATGAGACTGGTTGCAGTTAGATAGGCACACATGTGGCCAGGGACAAGATGGCCTGCCCACGGCATGCGTTTATACCACTGTACAGTACAACACCTGCTCACCTGTGTCTGTCTACAAGTTGACATTCCACAGGCACAGTGGTTTGTGAATGACTGGATTATGTACTGCCGTAACCTTGGTTTGGTTCCTTTGGGCAACTGTTTTGATGTATGAGTGCAGATAACCTCAGCATTCTGAGGGTATGCGGGGAAATCCATACATCCCCACAATTTGTATGTAACAGGGATGTCTCTATAAATGTTGCTAGATATATGGAGAAATTCTATGTATCATTGTACTATATATAGCTGTATGTATATTTTATATATATATATATATATATATATATATATATATATATATATATATATATATATGGATCACCTTTAAAATCCTGAAAGCTCAAAATCCTGAATCTCAAAATCCTGAACACAAAATCCTGAAAGCTCAAAATCCTGAAAACTCATAATCCTGAATCTCATAATACTGAAAAACATACAGGACACCAACACAGACTATATTGCAGCTACACTACACTGCACATACACTACTATCTATCCACTTACCCTAACCCAGACCCTAACCCTAAGGTCCGTCACTATCGCACACTCACCTCACCTTAACCCGCCCCTAACCCCAAATTCTGTCACTATCGCACAATCACCTCACCCGCACCCTAACCCTAACTCACTTAACCCGCCTAACCCTAACATCTATCACAATCGCACACTTACCTGACCTGCTCCCTACCCCAAATGTCCGCACAATCACACATCAGTGTTGGTGTCCTGTATGTTTTTCAGTATTATGAGATTCAGGATTATGAGTTTTCAGGATTTTGAGCTTTCAGGATTTTGTGTTCAGGATTTTGAGATTCAGGATTTTGAGCTTTCAGGATTTTAAAGGTGACCCATATATATATATATATATATATATATATATATATATATATATATATATATATATATATATATATATATATACAAATATTGATATTATATGTATATGGGGTACATACTGATAGATAGCATAGGCATGTGAGAGAGGGATAGGGTCAGACAGATATGTAGAGGTAGCTGTCTGTATGTATAGACGTATTACCATACAGCAGCTCTTTGTGTGGAAGAGGCAACAAAATTGCACTCAAGTTGGCTAAGTGTAGGAGCATGCCCAGTGGTACTGTCAATACTTACAAAGTGACTTCAGACCAGAGCTACCTGCACTCCAGGCTTGGATTTTGTGTGCTACAGACATCACCAGCTGCACTTGTTTCCACAGTACAGCACTTCCCTGACATTGTCCACAGCATCCACCAGCTGTGTGTTGTAATTAATATGTGACTGGAGTACATGATGTAATATCTCCAACAGGATGACAGTCTGCATACCTCTTATTATACCTCTCAGCTTCTTAGTAAATGTGGAACAAAGGCCCAGACATAGGGACAATTGTTTCATGTTGCACTTGCAATCTTAGAAAGGTGTTAGAATAACAGTATTGCTTTAGCATGAATTTTCTGAAGGGTATGATGTCTGACCCTCAAATGCTGTCATTATTTTCTAACCTCAGTCTGTAATGATTTGTCACTAATTTGCCAGAAAACTACAATTTTATGAACGACGGACTAAATATATGAGGCAAAACTGTACAATTCAGAGGTATGTCTCTCACTGTACATGTTTTTTCATAATGTGCAGCATTTCACCCCATATGTCTGGCCTGTTTCTCATACATTTGCGGTGTTCCAGTAAAGTGCTGTATAAGGCAGTCAGTGAATAGTACTGAGCCATACAGGCTGCCAGACAGGGACATGTCATTTATCACACAATCAACAGCATACAGGCATACATTGCCACCCCTGCATTGCGTGAAACATAGAATGAGTGGCCAGGTCTATGTCACCACCCTGGAATTGGCTGGTTTGTTGATATATTCACAGTTCATATTTCATAGTTTACTACTAGGCTAACTGCCCTTATGGGACATTTTTAAGCCTAGCCAATTACCCCAAGTGAGACTCAAACCCTGCACCTTGTGTCTGTAAGGTAAACACCTTAACCATTATGCCAACCCCCCCAATCATTGGAGAGTTGTTGTTAAAGCGGTTGTATGGGTACACTGGTGTGTTGGTGGTGGGAGACGAGCAGCCCATGGTCTGCTGGCATGGACAGTTGTGCAACTGTTGTGTGACCCCACTGTTTGCCATCTCCCTTGCATAATGTAGTGGACTTGTCAGTCATATGGCTTAGTGCATATTATGGAGCACATACTATTGGACAGAGTACCTATTGTCCCAAGTGGCTGTAAGATCTTCCCAAGTAGCCCAGTAGCCCACTATATTCTCTTGCATACATGTGCCAGTTCCATACATATGCTACCATATGTTAGTAACCCTTACAGGTGGTGAATAGGTGTGTGACTTACCTTGCGAATGCAACAGTTGGCATACCTGTAGTTCGAGGCTGAGTCTGTCTGATGCATGCAGTACACAGTCAATACATGGTTAGGTGCAGGTTATGTGGACTGGCTGGCATCATCTTTACTAATATACCTTAGGTTGTCAGTACATGTGCTATGCATTGTCACTCGGCCAAGGCCAGGGTATACTGGGCACACCTACGTCTGCATACAGGGGCAACATCAGGGGGTTTCCTCTTTGGAGACCTAGTCACTGGTGGGGGGCTGTGTGTCCCTTCCCTTTGCTGATCCTGCTGCAGCTGTTTTCACAGGATCATATTGTATAGCATAGCATATACTGTGAACATGTATGCACATGTGGCTGGAGAGTACTGCAGGGCTCCACCAGATATATTGAGGCACCAGAACAGTGACTTCAGCAGCCCAAACACATGCTCTATGATGTTCCTAGTTTGTGCGTGTGCCTCATTAAGGTGTCCTTCAGTGGCTGGGTATGCATTTCTGATGGGTGTCATCATCTGTGGTTCAAGTGCATAGCCAGCATCCCCCAGTAAATAGCCATGTGGGATGTCCCCCATAGCAAACATCTGGTACAGCTGTGATGCATGCCAGATATGAGAGTCATTATAACTGGCAGGGCTGCCAGCACACATATTCATGATAATCCCCTGGGTATTGCACATGACCTGGCAATTGATGGAGTGATACCCCTTGTGGATGACATAGATTCTACCCTCCTCACCGAGCAGTGTCTTGATGTGTACATGAGTGCAATCTATGGCACCAAGTACCTCTGGGTAGTGTGACACATGGTAGACGTGTTGCATACTGCCCTCACCTCAGGGGTAAGGAGAAAATAAATGTGCTCACTGGCATGTGGTAGCATGACATAAATGAACTGGTGGAGTACCCTCAATGGGGATGCCTGTGAGACCCTCATCATTTCCCCAGTTGGTCTTTGGAAAGTATCTGTAGCTAGTATCCTAAGAACTACACATACCATTGTTTCCACTGAGATGGGTTCCCCTCTGTTGGCTATGAAGTCTGAGTTGGGGTCGGCAGAGCTTAGTGAATTCTTGTAGTAGGTCCATGTCCTCCCTGTAGCGCTCTACAATCTCCAGGTCATGTAGTTCCTGGAAGGTTACCCTGGGCCTGAACACTCTTCTCTTTTTCAGTCTAGGCCTATAGTCAGCATCTAGCACATACATATGTACAGACCTGCAGCAGCCCCTAACATTCGTTCATTTAAAACTCCCAAGTGTGTACTCCACTGGTGCAGAGTATGGGAGTGATATCAGATTGTAGGGTGTATGCAACAATTATAGTGCTGTAGGTGCAGCCTGTGTGATTGGCTACCTATGATGCATTCCACATACCAAGTACATCATTAACGACTGTCAATGGCCCTAGTTTAAGTGAAACAGGGGTCATTAGTAATTAAGATATCATTGCCTTTCTCAGCCAATTTATTTTTTTGCTACAGCCTTCCTTGCTCAGCACTGTGGCATACCATGCAAACAAGAACCGTGAAGGTAAACAGTGCTCAGTAGTCAGTGTACACGCCCCCATGAAAAGTGACACTCAGCACGGCTGTGTGCTGCGCAGGCACCGCTGAGCTCCAATGAGTTTACATGTCCTCAGACATACCCCTCTTTGATGTCAGCTGACTGTTCTGTGGACACCAACATGGTTCTGTGCCTACATGGATGGGCTCTGCAGACATGGATACCCATTTGTGCTATTCAGTAATCCTAGCTCGTTTACATAGGGGTCCGTGCACACAACCTGGAAACAACACAGTTCCAGGCACTGCCTCCTTAGCAACAGAACCATTCAACCATTGTAGATACTGCATGCACAGTCCTATAATACACTACTGTCACAAACTAAAAACTGTTTTTTTACACTTATTTATTTTTCATATCAGCTTGTTTGTGCACTGCAGTGCGCTGTGCAAACATACCCTGATTATTAAAAAAAATAAAATTATTTTAAATTATTTTCCATACAGTTTTGGAAACAAGGTGGATAGTTTTGCACATATTTGTGTCTGCGATGCTATTACTGCCAATCTACCTGCCCTTTTACAGCCCCTGTTGTTCTTTTTACATCTTCTACACGGAAGTTTTCCATATACACTACGAACACTAGCACAGGGTCTGTAGGACTGCCTATCTGCTTCTTGGATCACTCTTCCTCCCTCATTTGCATGCAATGAACCTGCTTATCAGGTGATTTGTATGCCATGGATACTTCTGTGTAGGCATACTCATGCACACAGCTCAGCACTGTTTACTGGATCACACACCTTCTTACTTTGTGTAAGCTGTGTGCCACTATATGTACATGGAAATAAAGTCCATGTAGGCTTTATTAAATTCTCCCCATTGTTTTCTATGTCAAACTACTATGTGAGACAGGGACTATTTTCTATATTTTTGCAGGGCACATGAATGCAGAGAAGGTCAATTGACATATGCTGTTGACATAATCATCTCCATATGTGGGCCCCCATATGAATATAACCATGTGCATATCACTGTCTTCCAGAAAGCAAAGGGACTTAGGGACAACAATTTTTCGGCACAAGAAAATGAAATTATAACTGATGCTCTGTGCCAGCAAGGATGCTGGGCATGGAATACAGTTTGGAGGAATGAGGTTTGGGCTAACCTTACCAATATGATCAATGCTGTGGGAGGTCACAATAGATCCCTGCAGGCCTGTCACTGACAGTGTTCTGATATGAACCTTCATGCAGCTAACAGCATATGCTGGTCCAAGAGTTTGAGGGATGCCATCAATAGTGGGCCCACCATTGATTTTCCCAGATGTGCTAACACAATTTCTGGCATCCATGCATAGAGCAAATGGTGATTGACATATATCCAGAAGTGGGATAAAAGTAGCTGTTCCAGACCTCACACGAATGGGGTATTTTCATAACATTTCTGCATATGGAGTACCTCAGTACAGATTATTGTTGCATGCATATTCATGTATTGTTATTTTTGTGTTGCAGCAGCATAACTGCCCTTTGCACATGGGGGCACACATGCTGATAACAATCAACGTAAGTGTAAATGTATGTTATCATACAACTTCAGTACAAATGTAACACTCCAGCAAAATGTGTAATGTTGGAATTCATTTGCACAGGTCCACCCACTTTTGAACAGCAATAAGACATGCCAGGTGAGTGTCTTCATATTCTCTTACTGTGACCATTACCTCTTATCATGTGAGTGATGTCTACTGATATTTTGATGCTTCCCTGCCAGTATAACCTACAGATACATCTTCTGGAGATATAGGCCATGCAAATACACATACAAGCAGACCATGCATGGTTTCCCATTGTGTTGATAGGCTGCAGCACTGTGTAGTGCACCTGTGATGTATGAACTTAATGTCGTCATTTTTCATACACAGAGACATATGTCACATATCACACTATCCTGTTGCTGTGCCTTTTGTGTCATCATGCTCCACTATGTGCATTCATGACTGTGTTGGATAAACACATGTTGTGCTTTATTTGCATTTTCCCACCACAGGTTGTGCATTATGACAGACGACACATTCACCAAACAGGGAGGGTTAACCGGTATGCTATTTACTCTATTTCCTACATATCAGTGCTTTTACTCTGATCATTGTCCTCCATTAATGCTATGTTGTGCTACCCCCATGTAGGAGAACTGCAATCAGCACCTCAGCTGTGCACAACAGTTATTTGTATATACTACCTAATATGTGCTGTACATCTGTTGGAATGGAACATGCTAGCAAGTTTGTGCTCACTAATACTGTGTATTGACCTTTGTTTCCCACAACAGTCCTTGTCTTCTGCATTGGATTCCCACAAGGACATGTCAGGTGTGTCTTATCTTGTCCTTCTTCGCATATGCCATTTATGCTGCATATGTAACATAACTGTCAATTTGCTGTTATATAGGTTCCATGGGATACACTCAGATATGATCACCTGGTATGTCCTTAGCATCTGTAACACTGTTTTAATATAGTTGTGCCATATGTTAATATTGATCTCCAGCATGTGATATATGTGAATTTATCTAACCTATGTCATTTGTTTCTTCTTTTGGTGCATCCACAGCCTCCATTCTCCATTAGTTCATCCACTCATCCTGAGGTGGGATCTGATGTGACTCACTGTGTTGACATGTCCCCTGGTACACAAGACACAGATCTGATGATACAGTCTGGCCTAGAGAGTGAGAGTCATGTTGATGAGACTGCCATTACATTTAGCCTCAGATGCAGAGGAAAATATGTCCGGCCATTCTGACGGTGTGGGGACTTAAAATGTCGGACAGGATAATACCTGTGCATCATAGTCCCATGTTGAGTCTGCTTAGTGATGTTGACACTTCATCACAACAGAGTGATACTGCCTGGTGCAGTACACGTAGGTGTATAGCTGGTGTCCATGGTGGTGTATCAGAGGGTGTCTGCATACTCCTACAACCAAATGAATGGTCCCATTAATATCATAGATCTGACATCTGTGCACATACCTGTGCCACAGATTGTGTTGCATGCCAGCTGAGTGTATATTTCATGAAGTAACAGACATGGTCATGTCATGGCATCATTGGCTGCTTGGAATGATAGCATGTTATCTCTGGCATGGACTGCTGAAACCCTTTTATGGCAGTGCTACAGCAGTGCCATAGTGTAAACCAAGTTGTGCATACCCTGACTGTGCTTACCAAAATGCCACATGAGAGAGAGGCTGGTCTCCTCTCAGTAGACCAAGCCTTGCCAATGAGCACTGATGTCTATGCTGCTGCAGCATGCATGCATATTTGCTGCTAGCCAATCCAGTGTGATCCTAGCAGTCAAGACCAAACATTCATTTTGCACCAATGTTCCTTCCCACAGTATGTCTCCACATGCTGGTGTCACCCCATCAGTCTCCTCTGTAGAGCAACTTGAGCTGAGTGTTTCCATATATGGAAAGGGTAGCCAGAACTGTGATGTGAGCCATCAGCATGGTTGCACTAGACTGTGACAGAGTTTCCAAGACAGTTGATCCACTATGTCTACCAGTGCCAATCTGATCCTGTGGTGATAATGAATGCTGTGCAGACCACTGACTATTTCATTAGTCTGCAGTTGTTGTGAAGTGCAATACCTCTGGAGTCTGTCATGTTTACTGTCTTAGGTGACTCCATTCAGTACTTGATACTTTCCCCTTTTATGCATTGCTATATGTTACTAGTGATATTGACACTAGCTCTGCAGTATGCCATGACTTGCTTTCCTGGTTTCATCTTTTGCTAGTGGAGAGATAGGGATGGGATTCACAAATGTATGTCCTTGTTGTCTGCCAAACACACTTATACAACTATGAGTTTGTATGCAATACTGTGTCACTTGTGGTCTGAGTTGATTGTCCCCCTCATCACTGCTTTGCCTATGTTAATACTGTTATATGTTACAATTATTTTGTTATGTCAGATGCTCTGTGTATACATCGACTGGGTAAATTTCATTAGCTGTAATCTGTGATACTGTTGTGGCATAACACAGGACCATCAATGTACAATCTATGTATTTCTGTACATGTGGCTTGTCATGACTCAAAGGTGTATGTCAGATGCGGTTGTGTTGCCTGAGGCAGAATTGTGGTCACATCCTACATTGCTTATGCCTGTTTCCTCTGCCCCCTGTGTTCTCCTGCTTTTCCTTTGATAACTGTTGAGTGTTATCTTCAGATATCTGGAGTTCCTGGGGTAGGTCACCCACATCTGCAGCAGGCAAACTGCCATGTGTAGTTGTCAGCATAATGTGTAGCATGACGCACACAGTAATTGTCTGTGTTGACTTTTCAGGTCTCTATTGCAGTGCACCCACTGATGTGACCAGATCTCTGAATCTGGCTTTCACTACACCAAACACATACTCTACGGTGCTTCTTGTTGCAATCTATGCTCTATTGTAGGCCTCCATGAGAGGTTTGGAAGAATCTCTGTACTGGGTCATTAGCCATGGGTTCAAGTGGATAACCACAATCACCTGTTGTTGGGGAGGGGGTTGAGCACATATGTTGTCATCATGTATAATATTGACAGGGATTTATTCAGATTACATCTTAGCTGTGTTCCTGCATGTACCCAGAAGTCATCCCTCAGATATTTCATTGTGTTGGAACATAGTCCACAGACCATTTTTCCTCTATATGGTAGCATCATGAATGCTACAGGGGTGTTTTATCATGATATTTGTTATGCTGCAATCTACAGCATACACCATTTGACAGTTCAGCGATGACCACCCTTTTCTACTTATGTATCTTTCCCATCCTGGTGGCACAGGGATGTGGGTGCAGTCTACTGCATGAAGAACAGTGGGGAAGTTGGCAATGTTATAGAACTGGTGCATTATGTTTTGCCATTTCATGAGTATGGATGGGAAGTGTATATGTTCATCTACCTTGGTGCACATTGCTGCCAGGCATTGTTTAAGGATGCAACTGGCAGCTGTCTGTGACACTCCTTCAATATCTTCCATGTGTCACTGGAATATCCCCTAGGCTCAGACAGATTTTGATTTCAAGTGGTATGGGTTTTCATAGGTTCATAGGTTCATAGGTAGGTACTAGGATATCGGCCCTGGGGCCTATACAAGCCCAGCCAAAAAGGTACCCTGGCTTTTACCACCCAAGAAAATTATTTTCCTGCGCCACTGTCGAGCGGAGCCACAGAGGTGATCCCCGGGGTGAATTTCCTATTTCCCATCCAATCATCAAGATTTTTCTTGAAGAGTGCTAATGAGGAGCTTTGTTTGATATAGATAGGTAGTTTATTCCAGAGTATGGGAAGTCTCTGGGACAGGAATCTAACCCTCCGGCATGTTCTGTTTATTGTGGTGACAAGGATTTCTTTAAGTGGAGCATGTCCAACAGCTCTGGGTTTGACATAGCTTTGTATGTTAGGCAGAGATCACCTCTGAGTAGGCGATATGCAACAGAGTAAATCTGGAGTTTTTTGAGACAGTCAGCATAGGGCATCTGTTTGAGGCCAGTAATCCTCTTTGTGAGGTATTTCTGCGGCCTTTCCAGTTGTTGTAGATGTCTTGTGAGGTACACACCAAAAGGGGCATTGTACTCTATAATGGGTCTAATGAGTGATGAGTAGAGGGGAACAATGACCTCTTTTTTTCTGGATGAGAATCCTTTTGTGATGAGATGATCCACGTAGAAGGATATCCTGACCACTGTGGCAATGTGATTATCAAAGGAGAGATTACTGTCCACCTGTGTACCAAGGTCTCTTATCACACTTTCTGTGTTAAGTATACTACCGCCTATGTTGTAGTTCATGGGTACAGAGTTTTTACTAAAGGGGATGACAATGCATTTTTTTGGCATAGAACTTGAGGCCATGGCTTTGACACCAGGCATCTGTCTCAGTGAGCCCCTTTTATAGGATGTCCACATCGTTAGGAGTTTTGATTATGGCTCCTAGTTTGCAGTCATCTGTGAACTTCATTAGCCAATGACCTTCTGTGTTAGCCTGTTCTTCAGAGAAGTAGATACCAAACAGGAGAGGACCCAGGTCTGAACCCTGTGGTACTCCACTTGTCACTGGTCTGAAGTCAGATTTGGAGTCTGTTACTTTCACAGTTTGGGTTCTGTCAGTGAGCCAGTTGGCAACCCATCTTGTGACATAGGGATTTATACCTAGTTTAGTGAGTTTATCTATAATTCCAGAGTGGGGGATGGTGTCAAAAGCCTTGATAGATCTAGATAGGCTGTGTGAACCACCTTACCCTTGTCTACGGCTTTGGTGACTGCTTCAAAGAAGTCTATCAGGTTTAGGAGACATGATCTGCCTTTTACAAACCCAAACTGGGTGGGATCCAGAGTTTGGAGATTACCAATGTCTTTGTTTATAAGTTTCATGATGATACGTTCCATGGCCTTGCAGACCAGGCTCATCAGGCTAATGGGGTGGTAGTTCCCGGGATCCGTGGTGGCTCCCCCCTTGTGGAGTGGGATAACTGTTGCTGTGCACCATTCAGCAGGCACAAAGCCTGAGGTGAGGCTATGATTGAACACGGTACTTAGGTGGGTTGCCAGTTTGTTCTGTAGTTCATGTAGAATGCAGCCTGGGATGTTGTCTGGTCCCATGGATGCTGTATTCTTGGCTTTGGAGAGTGTGGTTTTCACCTGTGCAGCCGTGATTACAGGAACTTTGCATTCTTATGGTATAGAGATGGGCTCTTTAGGGGGTGAGAGAGGGGTAAAGTTAGCACTGAACCTATCTGCCAGGATGTTGGCAATATCAGTTGGGTCTGTATATTGTGCTGTAATTCAGAGCAGATCTGAGTGTTGCCATTCAGATTCTTGACATAGCTATAGAATGCTTTGTGGTTGCCTTTAGAATCAGTGGCAATTTTATTTTCGTAACTAGCTTTGGAGGATTTTATCAGGGATCGCAGCTTCTTACTGAGGCTGACCAGGGAGGTCCTCCATTCGTGGGATTTTACTATCTTTTGCAAGAGTTTCTTCCTTCTGTTGTACAGTTTTTTTATAGCAGGGGACCACCAGATTGGCTTCCTTTTTTTGGAGGATAGCGTCTTGGTTCTGTTTGGGATAGCACGACCCATGCACTCACATAAGTGCTTATAAAGTGCAGTTGTGTAGGATTCAGTAGTCGTAACTGTATTGTTCATCTGCATGGGTGTCATAAAGTTCACCACTTTTGTCTTAAGAAGCATGAAGTTGGCTTTGGAGAAATTTTTTATCATGGTTTCCTTAATGGAGGGTGGAGGCAGGATGTGGATATCTAGGGTAATTAGCTTATGGTCGGATCGGACCAATAAGGCATTGACTTCAGGTGTGGAACACCGGTCACTCATATTGGTAATGACTAGATCTAGGATATTGTTGCCCCTGGTGGGGGTGTGGATAAGTTGATCTAGGGCATTGGAGTTTATGAATTCCAGAAAGCATTGAGCAAAGGAGTCGGTACAGGAGTAGTTTTCCCATTTAATGGTGGGGTAGTTGAAATCGCCCATTATTAGGGTGTTTGGTTGAACCCTAACATTTTCCAGTACATGAAGAAAAGAGGAGTGGGAATCCTGGGCTATGGTGGGTGATCTGTAGCAAGCTACAATTTGGATTGCAGTTTTGCCCAGAGTTAGTTGCACTTGGATAACCTCGGCTGCATCATGCTGAGCAACTAGCCTGGAGATGTGGATATCCTTAATGAATATGGATACACCTCTGCCTTTGGTGTTCCGGTCCAGGTTACATGGCCTTTTTCTTGCAATGTGTACACAGACATGTGTGGGGTGCATATGTTGTACACAGGCTGCACCAACTGTCTGTTTAACTTGTAACTGTCATTGATTTCTTGATCTAAGAGTTGGTGTAGTTGTAGCCTGGCTCTCTATCTAGCTGGCTGCTGTTTAGGATGTAGAGCCACTTGCATTCAGGTACCGACAATTATAATGTGCAATATGTATGATTAAACACGGCTAGTGCACTATGTGAATTACTATTGTTTTTGTTTTTATCATTTGTTTTCAGCTTAATTGTATCACTGTCTTCTAAGTAACCTGTTATTCTTGTTTTTTTTTTGTTAATTCTATACAAAATTGTTTACTAAGTAACTTGGAGATTTTCTCCCCAGGCCTCTTCTGAAAACAAGCCCTTTGTTGGGCTCAGCCAGACACTCCTGGTAGACAAATATAAAATAAATATTGTATGGCTTGCAGTACCACAGCATATTGCAAATCATTCATTGCAGGTTACATTTTTTTTTGTTTATTCAGTATCAATACTAATTTCATAGGTTTCTCTGTGTGATAGCTTCCATTTCTTGTTTCACAGTAAGGAACTCACTGAATATCTTGGGAAACAGAGTTGGCAAAGCATTTTGTCACATTAAGTTGCATTGAGCATGCAAGTTGTGTTTTAGAATCCAACAAGAGTGTACAGAGTCTATAATTATCATACACTGAATAAATAAGTACTCAGACTGATTCCAATGTGCCTTCTGAAATTGCATCCAAAGCTGGTACTCTGAAGTCTTTCTTCAGCGTGCTGTACAGTCCACAACTATCTTTTGGAATCTGGCCAAATGTATTATTACTTTAATCCTTTAAAAGTCACCTTTGACAACGTATTACATTTTTCTCAAGTATCATACTCAAAATAAATTTGTAATTAGTAAACTGATTTCTCTGACAAGCAACTGCTCTCTGTACTCTGTGCAATATACTGTACTCTTATTCTTCAATTTCTGAATTTCCAATCCACAACCATTTCTTTTTCTCATTCTTATTTACAATAATATGCAACTTTTGTGCTATATAGCTATGTTGTTCTTGCATACTCTTGCAAAATGCTTTTTGCCTCCATTTAACTTGCAAATCTAATTAAATTGTATAGATTTTTTCATGGTAGTAACTATAGTAATTTTAATTGCTCTGACACTTCCAGGTACCATCATGGATGCCTTATAGTTTTTTATGTCATTACTTTTATTATAGGCATGGACTTTATGTCACAGGATTAATCTATGTTAAATGCACATGATTGCTGATATGAAGAAAAATTAGCAGTGTACCAGTTCTGAGAAAAAGTGAAAAGAATTGTATAATAGTGGAAAATCATCACAAAATGTAATAGCTAGAAACATATCAGGTTGCAAAATCAATATGAAAGTAATGCCGTAGGACCGGATATCAAAAGTTAGTTGCTGACAGTGCAGCACACCGAAGGAAGACTTTAGCACTCCAGTTGCAGACGCAATTTCAAAAGACAAATTGTAAGCATCTGATTATTTAGGGTAGGCAAAGGATTCTGCACACACCTGTCAGATTCCAAAACACATTGTGCACACCTAACTCAATTTAAATGCAAAAAAGTGCAATGTCAACTTGGTTTCTGAAATCCCTATTGAATGCCATACTGCATACCAAGAAAAGGAAGCTATTTCCATGGAATTTTATAGAATCTGTAAAACAATACTGACAAAAAAATGCTACCTGAAGTGAATGAAATGCAACAGGCTGCAGTCCTGCAATCTATGGAGGAGGATCTGGCTGTACATCCTAGAAGGCAGCCAGCAAGACAGAGACACAGGCTTCAACTAAACCAACTCTCAGATCAAGAAATCATTGACAGGTACTGCTTAGACAGACAACTGGAGCAGGCTGTGTGCAACATATGCATCCCATTCATGTCTGTGCAGACCCATCCATCCATCCAGCCATTGTCTACCCCTTTTTCCCACTTTCGCACATGGGGTCGGGGTGTCACTTCAACCATGACAATCATCTTGAGCCAAGATTCACATTGTCAAGTGGCTAGCCCTGTTGCAGGTCATTGCAAGGCAACTCCATATCTATTGAAAGAAAAGTCTGTCTGATCCTAGGTGTACTGGCATCTAGGGCATTCCAATGACATACGGGAGATGATGTAGGAGTGTCATACACAGCTGCCAGCTGTATCCTTGCAAACTTCCAGGCAGCAATGTGCACCTAGGTAGATGAACACAAATACTTTCTACCTACACCGATGGAGCATTGAACTGTCATGCACCATTTTTATAACATCGCAGACTTTCCCAATATTCTTGGTGCAGTAATCTGTACCCCATGCCTATTAAGATCCCTGTGCACCCAGAAGCAGAAAAATACATGAATAAAAAGGGGTGGCCATCCCTGAAAAGCCAAGTGGTATCTGCAACAGATGGCAGCATAATAGATATCATGGCAACACACACTGGGAGTGTCCATGATGCTGCCATATGGAGGGAAAGTGGTCTAAGGGCTGCATTCCAGCAAGGTGAAATACCTGAGGAACTAATACTGGGTATGTACAGCAACACAGCTAGAATGTAAGCTAAATACATCCCTGTCAACTTTATTTATGATGGCAAAATATGTTTCCCCCTTCAACAACAGGTGATTGTGGTTATCCACTTCAGACATGGCTAATGACCCTGTATAGAGAACCTTCTAACCATACAAAAGAGGCCAACAATAGAGTACACACCAAAACATGAAATACCATAGATCATGTCTTTGGTGTACTTAAAGCCAGATTCAGATGTCTGGACACGTCTGGGGTGCACTGCATAACACAACTGAAAACACAGCAAAGATGATTACTGTCTGTGCCATGCTACACAATATGCTAACAACACATGGTGGTCTTCCAGATGCAGGTGTGAGTGAACTACCCAAAGAAACCCAGATGTCTTAATATGACATCCTACAGCTATCAGATGAGGAGCAGGAGAACCCAGGGGCAAAAGAAACAGACATGGGCAATGTGACACAAGTCCAGGCCCAGGCATCCAAGCAACATCTGGCACACGCTTTTGAATAATGACAAGCCACATGTACAGAAGTAACACATATTAACCACTGATGTTCAGATGGTGTTCTACCACAGCATCATAGATTGCATCTAATGGAAATTACTCAGTAGATATACACACTGAGCATCCGGCATAAAAACATGATTGTAACATGTTAAAGTATGAATATATACAAATCTATCATGACAAAGACCATCAACTCAGGCCACAAATGACACAGGCATGCATTCATAGTGGTTTATGTGTGCATGTCCGACAACAATGAATGTACCTCTGTGAAACCCCTTCCTATCGCTGCGCTATCAAATGGTGCAAACAACAAAACAAGTCAGGACATACAGTAGAACTGTTGACAATAGTGCAAGCAGCATCTATCATTGTAAAGTATAGATAAAGTATCATGTAATAAATGGAGTCACCTATGGCTAGTAAAGATGTCAGACCCCTGTGGCATCTGATTTCACAATGACCATAGACAGATGACATTGTCAGTGTTCCCCACAGCAGTCATCATCACCACTAGGTGGATCAATTGTCAGTGTTACTCTAATGCGGTTTAGGGTGCCTACACTTATAACTCACACCACAGTCCTGGCTGCCTGTACCACATATGGAAACGCTTGTCACAGTTTGCTCCACAGAAGATCCTGATGGGGTGATGCCAGCATGTGAGGACACACTGTGGGAAGGAGTATGGGTGCATGTTGACTGTTTGAACATGACTGCCAGGCCCAAACCAGATTGGCCAGTTGTAAATATGCGTGCGCAGGTATCATTAAATGGGACCATATGTAGCACATACCCATCATCTTCCAATGATCTGATACCATCCCATAAGCATCACTTTAAATTGACATTTTGATACATTTACAGATCAAACAATTGCTGTCTGCAACTTGAGTAGGACCTCAGTGAGCAATTTATTGAATTCTGATTTATCAACCTGCTGAACATTATCAACAAGATGGTGACTTCCAGAAGGTGTTGACATGTCTGGGCACCCATTTGGATGGACAAAGAAAGACCACACAGATTCTGATTATACGCTAGAGTGGAGCATCTTGTGAAAACCAGAACTTTGTGATGATCGGCATGTGGAACCCGATTGTGTAGGAGCATCAATGTTGTATGGGAATCTGAAGGACTGGAGTGCAGTTTCACCATTTAGGTGTTGAATGTTTGCATATTGCTCTGTTGTCTGCCAGTGTACAAATACACACACAGTTCTAGTTTGTTAAAAAGGAAAGCAGTGTGCTGCGTGTTAGCTCAGCATATAAAGCAAGAGACAACTATGCATCTATATAGTGGCTACCTGTGAGCTCAAATCCTTGTAGGGGTAGCTGTCATTAAATTTTGATCTGTTTGTCTGTGTAGCTGTCATTAAATTTTGATCTGTTTGTCTGTGTAACAGTTTTGAAAATGTTTGTATAGATACCTGCTTGGTGATATTTACAGACAGTAGAATTTCTTTGGTCATATTTCATATCTATATGAATATCTCTTGTTATCCATAATGTTTTGCCAACAGCAACTCTTGTACTTCAGTTTTATTTGTAAAGTTTTTGAACACAGTGGGATAGTTCTGCAAAATGAATATGGAATGGCAAATTGAATTTAATATTCAAGTCTGTCATTGTTTATTAATGGTTCACCACCGTTCTTATATTTAGAGGGAGTGAGCTAGATGGTCAGCTATACAATTTAACTGGAGAACAGGGACATCCACTGATATCAGGGATATTTTTGACGTATAAGTTCTCATTTGACAACAAAATATATGTATATATTTTCTGCATTCTTACCTAAACTGCATTTGTGTGCATGTGATGAACAGGAATTTAGAAGTATCTATTAAGACCAGCTATGTTGACAGTGTTCCACTGTTTGAGGTATGAAATTTCACATTGTGTTTTTGTTCTCTGACCACTGATCTGACATTTATTCATGCTTGCAAGTTTTTATCATAAATGAGCGGCACATTGTAGTTTATTTTAACCATCTTGTAAAGCATAAGCCATGATCCATACCCCGTCCCTGCACACTTCTGAGTTTTTCAACTGCATTTCCTCCATGCAGCCTCTGGCAAGATGGATTAGCTAGCCTGCAAGGTGTTAGGGCTAGAGTGTGAACATAGCTGAGAGTAGGTTTGAATTTTAGTTCCTCTAATCTGTGTTCATCAATCTTAAAAATGTGCAAAGGATTGTGTATGAAACAACCAAAAGTGTGAATGCAGATTCTCTATTGTTAATCAATTTAAAAGTTACAGAACATGAGCTGATATTTCAATGTTATTTTATACCTACATAGTGTCATTCATACATATTTTTTTATTTTTAGTAGGTGATGAGCAGCACACTTTACACTGCTTTCAACCAATCAGGAATGAATCTAAACTGAATCAGGAACAGATCCAGAAATAATCAGGGACAATCAGGGACACTTTAAAAATATTAGCAGTATTAACTTGAGACATTGACTGATTAAGAGTATGTGAATTAATATGCATTCCTGAACTAAAACAAGTCTCTATCATTATTAATTAAATGCAATTCACATTTTCTCCAACAGTCACCAGTTTTAAAGAGGGATTAAGAGGGACAGGCCTGAAATTTGAGTCAAAATCTGGGACTGTTGAGAGGTATGAGTCACTAGAAATCATGCCTTGTGCATGCACTGGATGCATATCTGGAGGAGAAGCACAGAGAAAGAGGAATAATTTGATTACTTTTTTGCATTTTTTTTTACCTAGCATAGATTTGATCATCATATTTTTTTTCTGCATTTCCATGCATACAATATGCGTAGAATATAATGTAGAATGAATACAAAAAATTCACTGAATTTACAGACCTGCCCAACTTAAAAAATAAACCAATGAAGGTAGTTTTTAGAAAAGGAAAAAATCTTAAAAAACTTGTTAGAACAAACACATTTCAGGAATCTTTTCTCCAATAAAAGAAACGGCACCTATAAGTGTGGTGCCTGCAGTCAGTGTTCTTATATTATGCAAGAAGAGCAAGTTAACATTACTTCAAGGAATAAAATTATATATTCCAAAGGGTATTCTAAATGTAATAGTTCTGGGCTGGTATATTTGGTTTGTTACAAAGGATGTGACAGTTTCTATATAGGAAAAACTGAAAGGCAACTTAAGCGAAGGATATATGAACATACCAACAACATTAGCAACAAAAATAACCATAATGCTTTATACAGACATTCTTTGACATGTTGCAAGGCTAGTTTTTGTTTTTTTGTTATTGAGACAGTACCCAAAGATCCCAGGGGGGACCCTGGGAAACTAATTTAGCTTATAGAGAGGCCTGTTGGCAAATTTTCCTGGAAGCCAACAGAACTCTGGGTTTGAATGACAGCATTTCCCTTATACCCCTTTTAAAACTCAGGTCAGCAAAATTGTAAAAAATATTTCATTTATTATTATATACAATTAATATACATTTATTTATGTGTATTGATGTATTTTCTTTTTATAAATTCATGCATAGTTATACATTTCTTATTTCATGTATCTTAATAGGAATTTTAATGATTTTTTAAACATTTTAATCTTCTAAAATTCATTAATTTGTAGCTAATTGCCTTATTGAATAATAGGATGGCTTTTGCTTGAAGTGTATATAAATTGGATGATGACATGTGACATTGTATCTGATGAAGTCTGATGTTATCGGATGAAAAAGCTGTTATTTTATATATGAGTTTTCTGCATTAATATATTATTAAAGACAACTTTTATTCAAGATCAAACTGTCTTTATAATTACGACTGGTTGGAATTCCTTCTATAGTCCGTTGTTTGGTTACAGTGCTTTGTATTGGGTTTACTCCTTTCTTCTGGTTCCTAGCTTTATGGAGGTTGAAGGTAATTCCACCGGTCAATCAATAATCGATGGTACGAGAGGTTCGGATGTGGGAGAGTTCAGGAAAATCGTGGGTCAAATAACCCAACTTGTGGAACTTTTAACTCCCCTTAGCCAAGGACCAATGGCTATTTTTTCAAAGACTCAACTGCCAGGAAACCAGGAGGTATTCCTTACCAATATGCATGGACTATGGCAATCAGCAGATTCACATTGCCCGGGTGCAAATGCACAGGGAATAGACGGTAATACACAGGACTTTCAGTCCATGGCAGCTGCTTTAAACCATCTAGGCTGCTCTAATGCCAGCAGGATGCCTTCCGATGATGCTAATTCTAATTTTATAGGTTCATAGGTTCATAGGTTCATACTAGGCTATCTGCCCTAGGGCATTTATAAGACTAGCCAGAGTGTGTTTGGCTTTCGCCACCCATTTTAAATTAATTTTGCTATGCCCTTTTTCGAGTTTAGTATACTGTGCCTCTGTCTAACAGTGACACAGAAGTGATACCTGGGGTAAACCTACGATCTCCCATCCACTCATCAAGATTCCTCTTGAAGAGAGTCAATGAGGGACTCTGCCTAACCTGGACTGGGATTTTATTCCAGAGTGAAGGGAGCCTCTGGGTTATGAATCTGTCCCTCCAGCATGTCCTATTTATTTCACTGCTGAGGTTCAAGTCTCTCGAGCACGTAGCTCGATGGGATTTGGATTTTCTGAGGTGCAGGATGTCCATTAATTCTGGGTTGGACATGGCTTTATACATCAGGCACAGATTGCCTCTGAGCAGGCGGTATGCCACTGAGTAGAGCTGGAGTTTCTTTAACCGGGCAGCATATGGCATCTGTTTGAGCCCTTTGATCCTCTTGGTGAGGTACTTTTGGGGTCTTTCCAGTTGCTGCAGGTGTCTGGTAAGGTACATCCCAAAAGGGGCATTGTACTCAATTATGGGCCTGATGAGGGATGAGTAAAGAGGCACGATGACCTCCCTGATCTAGATGTGAATCCCTTCATGATTAGGTGGGCTATATAAAATGTTTTTCTAACCACTTTGGCCACATGGTTGTCAAATGAGAGATTGCTATCAACTTGGATCCCCAGGTCCCTAATTACTTCTTCTGTACTTAATGGATTACCACCTATGTGGTAATTTGCGGGCACTTTGTTTTTGCCAAAGGGGATGACTATACACATTTTGGCATTTAGCTTGAGGCCATGGCTTTAACACCAGTTGTCTGTTTCTATGAGGCCCTTTTGGAGGATGCAACTACAACGGAAAATTTTTCCAAATGGATGCGTGATAAACCTACTTTCAACAAACTGGGGGTTAATAACCTACCGGTCCCACCTTCCGAAAGCTATAAGGACAATTTGAACAAACTTCATAATATTTTACAAAGGTACAAAAGTCTTTCTATAGATAATGACTACCTTCATGAATGCATTAAATTAGGCATTGTACCTAAATTACGCCTTTATAAATATCCTAATAATGTTGAAACTGGAAGTGAATTTCACAAGGAATTTTTAGCTATTTTTGATAATTGCAGCTTTGAAATCTTGAAAGCAATTATCAAAAACAATAATAGGGAAAAGACTGTATTACAAGAACATATAGATTTGTATAACGGATGCATTACTTATGACCTGTTATTTCAAATGTAATCTGAAAAATGTAAATATTATGATTTGAAGGATACAATAGTTAAGACATGTGAAGAGAATTTATGTAGAAAATATAGGAAACTGGAAAGGGACTTACAAGAATATAGGGAAGGTAAACAATACCCCCACCCTAAAAATAGTGGTCAATTTCATAACCACAACAACTATACCAGTTATTCACCTTCAGGGAACCAAGGGAAACAGCATCATGGACATGACACTTACAATTTAGGTAGGGCTGAAAAGGAAAATGTTTACTTTTATTTTTCCGAAATAGGTCCACATAGGTCAGAAAGGTTACACAATAAGAACTATGGTAACAACAATAACCATTTTTACAGGGGGGGGGCAATATCAAGAGGGAGGGGGACCGAGAAGGTACAAACACTAGATTCTGAAATTAAATATCATAATGTAAATGAAAATACACAAATTGTGTCTATGTCTGGATTTCATTTTTTTCAATTACAGTGAATTAGAGGTTACTAAAAATTATTTTGATTTATTCATTCAAGGTTTTAAATTTGTTCCTAGGATTAATAGCAACTTGACTCAAGTCATATTTGATCTTAAAATGTTTATTAGGAGACTTAATTTGGATAACATGTTTAGTGGTTCTACATCATCCACACACTCTACCCTTCTTCGGAAGAAAAGTACCTTTAATCCACCTGTGCATCCCCAATTGAAAAATTTGGAAAATGTGATTGAAATAGAATTTAGGAAACAGATACCCAATAATAGGGTGTATTCTAACCTAGAAAAAGAACAGAGAGAATTATTAACTAAGTTGTGCTCTAACCCACAGTTACGGGTAATGGAACCCGGCAAGGGTGGGGGAATTGTCCTCATGGACAAAATAATGTATGAAAGTAAAATGACTGCTATTCTCAACACTGATAAATATAGTAAAGTTTCTATCAATGAGATAAATATATCATACAAAAAATAGATCTAGCACTTAAAGATTTGTTTGACCAGGGAGTTATGGATTTTGACACATATTCTTAACTAGAAAATACTACACCTAAGATACCCTCCATCTTCGGGGTACCTAAAATACATAAATCTGTAGAAAATCCACCCCTTAGACCTATAGTTTCTTCCCAAGGTGCTAAAACTACTCCTCTTTCAAAGTTTTTGGACTGGAAACTCAAAATGTTATGGGGTAGACAGGCATATATACTCAAAGACTCTTGGGAGTTTTTGAGTAACGTAACACAGGATCTTTATTTTCCCTATTTGTTTTTTGTTACAGTTGATGTTATTGACCTTTTCTCAGTGATTTCACATGACATTGGTCTCATGTGGTTAGAAGAGGATATGAGATCTAATCCAGACACCACTGAAAATGAGATTTTCTTATGCTTGGAACTGGCTGAAATAGTTCTCAAGTATAATTTTATGTACTTCGAGGATGAGTTTTATAAACAAGAAACTGGAATAGCTATGGGGGCCTGTTGTGCCCCCATTCTTGCAGATATAGTCCTATCAGTTTGGGAAAAAAAATATGTACAAGGAAGTAAGCACAACCAGTATTGGAATATGTATGCCAGATTTCTGGACGACATCTGCATTTTTTTGGTGGGAGGTGTAGAACTTTTCAAGGAATTTATTCAGTATCTCAATACTATTACACATTTTCTTAGATTCACATATATTTCTCATGACAATGTAAATTATTTGGATGTTTCATTAAGTAAATTGGAACAAGGATTTAAGTCTGCTATACATAGAAAAAGTACTTTCTCTAACATGTATATTCACTTTTCAAGTGCACACCCCCTTTTTCAAAAGAAGAGAATTGTAAAAGGCCAGTATGTTAGAGCTAGCCGTGACATCATTGGATATAGACTATGACAATGAATGCACTATCCAATAAAGTATGTTTTTAGAGCATGGATATCCCATTGACCTGATATCTAACATATGTACTGAGGTCACCAATGGTAGGAAGGACATTTACAAACCCATTTTAGGTTTGGGATCTGAGTTCAAGAACCAAAATGGTCATTTGATTAGTAGCATCTTGGGATGCAATAGAGTATTTACAACTAATTTTAGTGGTAGTGCATACGTAATTAATAATATAATAGAGAATGAATACAAAAAAATCACTGAATTTACAGACCTGCCCAACTTAAAAAATAAACCAATGAAGGTAGTATTCAGAAAAGGAAAAAAATCTTAAAAACTTGTTAAAACAAACAAATTTCAAGAATGTTTTCTCCAATAAGAGAAAGGGCACTTATAAGTGTGGTGCCTGTAATCAGTGTTCTTATATTATGCAAGAAGAGCAAGTTAACATTACTTCAAGGAATAAAATTATATATTCCAAAGGGTATTCTAATTGTAATAGTTCTGGGCTGGTATATTTGGTTTGTTGCAAAGGATGTGACAGTTTCTATGTAGGAAAAACCAAAAGGCAACTTAAGCGAAGGATATATGAACATACCAACAACATTAGCAACAAAAATAACCATAATGCCTTATACAGACATTCTTTGACATGTTGCAAGGCTAGTTTTTGTTTTTTGTCATAGAGACAGTACCCAAAGATCCGGGGAGGGGGACCCTGGGAATCTGTTAGCTTATAGAGAGGCCTATTGGCAAATCTTCCTGGAAGCCAACAGACCTCCAGGTTTAAATGGCAGCATTTCCCTTGTACCCCTTTCAAAACTCAGGTCAGCAAAATTGTAAAAAATATTTCATTTATTATTATATACAATTAATATACATTTATTTATGTGTATTGATGTATTTTCTTTTTATAAATTCATGCATAATGTTATACATTTCTTATTTCATGTATCTTAATAGGAATTTTAATGATTTTTTAACATTTTAATCTTCTGCAATTCATTAATTTGTAGCTAATTGCCTTATTGAATAATAGGAAGGTTTTTGATTGAAATGTATATAAATTGGATGATGACATGTGACATTGTATCTGATGAAGTCTGATGTTATCGGACAAAAATGCTGTTTTTTATATATGAATTTTCTGCGTTAATATATTATTAAAGACAACTTTTATTCAAGATCAAACTGTCTTTATAATTACGACTGGTTGGAATTCCTTCTATAGTCCATTGTTTGGTTACAGTGAGGTATGAAATTTCACATTGTGTTTTTGTTCTCTGACCACTGATCTGACATTTATTCATGCTTGCAAGTTTTTATCATAAATGAGCAGCACATTGTAGTTTATTTTAACCATCTTGTAAAGCATAAGCCATGATCCATACCCTGTCCCTGCACACTTCTGAGTTTTTCAACTGCACTTCCTCCATGCAGCCTCTGGCAAGATGGATTAGCTAGCCTGCAAGGTGTTAGGGCTAGAGTGTGAACATAGCTGAGAGTAGGTTTGAATTTTAGTTCCTCTAATCTGTGTTCATCGATCTTAAAAATGTGCAAAGGATTGTGTATGAAATAACCAACAGTGTGAATGCCAATTCTCTATTGTTAATCAATTTAAAAGTTACAGAACATGAGATGATATTTCAATGTTATTTTATACCTACATAGTGTCATTCATACATATTTTTTTTATTTTTAGTACGTGATGAGCAGCACACTTTACACTGCTTTCAACCAATCATGGATGAATCTCAACTGAATCAGGGACAAATCCAGAAATAAACAGGGACAATCAGTGACACTTTAAAAATATTAACAGTATTAAATTGAGACATTGACTGAATAAGAGTATGTGAATTAATAAGTATTTCTGAACTAAAACAAGTCTATTGCTCTAATTACTATCATTATTCATTAAATGTAATTCACATTTTCTCCAACAGTCACCAGTTTTAAAGAGGGATTAAGAGGGACAGGCCTGAAATTTGAGTCAAAATCAGGGACTGTTGAGAGGTACAAGTCACTAGAAATCATGCCTTGTGCATGCACTAGATGCATATATGGAGGAACAACACAGAGAAAGAGGAGTAATTTAATTACTTTTTTGCATTTCTTTACCTAGAATAGATTTGATCATCATATTTTTTCTGCATTTCCATGCGTACAACTTCCAATGCAGGAATACCCATAATGTATCTGTAAGGTAAGTGCAATAGTAACATACATACCAATATGTTAATTGGTGGCTATTGACATGAATCATTGCATTCACAGAGACCTGGATTACAGTTGGCATTCACACACCAACATGAATGTGCAAGGTACACATACAAGACATGAAACATGAAAATAGTGCGACATTCATCAAGTATTAATCACTGTAGGTTTCAGTACTTCTGTTATGCTGTTATTTTCACAATGTTGTCTTGCAATGTAGACAAATGCCAGTGCTGTGTGGCATAGTAATGTGCTTGATTGTTGCCTTACACATACATGGTTGGAGGTTCTATTCTGTCTTCCATTGGTATTCTCCAGCCTTCTGTCATGAGCTGCATTTGCTCATCTGTGCTGTTTCTTGGATTACATTTGCACGGCTGACATTCTACTGGATTTTGGATTAGGTATTCAGTGTGTACTGTGATCCCTATTTATCACTCTATAGCACACAACTGCCATCAATCATACACATCTGGGTTTGACTGTCACTCAATTGCAACATGTCACAATGTGTCTTTGGAATGCAACACAACTTCCTAGAAATAATGGGCAATCAAAAATACAGTGACAGTCTATAACATATAAAAACATACGTTAGGTCCTAAAAACAATACTGTTTGTTGGCTATCAGTTCCCTACATACATTTATTATCGCATTTCACCATGGCTGGCATGCATCCCTGCTGTATTTGTAAACATTCAGTTGCCCATATTGTGGAGTGTTCCATCTGTGTACCTTATCCTTCCTTACTGTTTATTTTAAACTTTGTCTATAATGTCTTGTGATATTTACGTGTGTATACCTGCCGTGTTGCCCTTCTCCTCCTCTTTCCCTGTCTTTTCCTTTCCTTCTATTCTCAAACAAAAATGCCCATGCCCCTCTGATTGTCCCTCAGATTTTCCTATTCTAACATACCTGTTGTGTGTCCCAGTTTTTCACCCAAACCTCTCTGCGTTTCTGTCTACCAATTTCCCTGGGTGTGTGTGCATTACATGTATTCCCCATACATGTACTGCAAGGCTTTGCTTCAAAATGTTGATGGTCGGAACATTGACACCACATCTGTGAACTCCAAACTGTGTCTTCTGAAAACCTTGAATACCAGTGTTCTGAACCTTAAAATCTCGCCCCCTTTTTGACCAATGTTAGCACTTGTTTGCAGGTGTGGCACAGTTAGAAATGTCGATGTCCAATGTTTTTTCAACTTTCAGAAGATTCAGTGGTATGAGTTTCATGGAAACATTTTGGTGGTATGCACATTTGTGTATGTGCTTTTGACATTTTAAAGATAAACCATACCACAACCATTGTTAGCTACTGTTATAGCTGTGGTTATTTGGCCATGAATGCCCTTTACCTTTATTAATTTTTTATTAAAAATTTATGGATACTGTCAGAATCCATAACAGCAAGCAAGTATAATTTGTTAGTACATGACTTATGGAGACATCTGTAGTTGTCTCTTGGCTTACTGGGGATATTGCTGAGGATAAGTATTACTTATGAATTACATTGGGATAACAGCATTTTTGTAACTTTTGTAATGTACATCAAGTTTTATGAGACAGTTACCATGAATTACAGCATGGCTGTGACTACTTGACAATGCGCCGATGCTGCTGTTTAAGTCTGTTATACACTGAGATATTGTAAGTTCACTGAAGCATATTTACTATTACTGGCTTCTCCACAAGTTTTGGGCTGGTATCAGTGAAACACACCTGATTCCTCAAACTTTACTGAATTCAGTCTGTAGTCTTAGCTTATAGTGTAAAAAAAAAACTTTTGCACATCGAGCAACTCATATGGCAAATGTCGCACAATGAAATTCTTTTTTTTACATGTTGCTATTAAAAATTATATTGAAATGGCAGAGTCAGAATGCATATGGGTTTGATGTTAACTCATCAAAATATTTATTTCAACTTACATACCATAACTAAGCTTTTAGTGCACATTCCTTTACTGGAGACCCTTCTTCCTAAACTACATATTTCTTCTTGTTATGATGTAGATCAGTCTGTAGAATTAATGTTACATAAGCTTTTAATGCACCTTCTCTGAAAAAGAATTGTAATGCTTGCAAATATGTTCTAACTATAGCTGCTACTTGTCTTACCTTGACATAAACTAGTTTCGCGCATTCTGAAAGCTGCATGAGTACAGTGATCTATGTTTATTCACTGTGTATTAAGTGCATCCCATAATTTGACTTTGAGAAATGCTCCACTCTTATTTATTATGCGGGCATGTTTTCTTGCCAACAACAGTGGTTCAGGCACTGACTGAATGCCTCAGATAATTCCACCAAAACTACTTATTCAATTTTCCAAATAAACAACATACTTTCCTCTTTTCTTTTAATGTTTTCTCTTCTGAGCTAATGGAATTCTCAATGTCACCACATTACTCACACCACTTTATCTTAACATGATCATCTTCACCTTTCCTAGAACAGCTTTCAGGCTACAACAGCTTCACCAAAGTCTGCATATTCAACCAAGAAAGCTGGACCCTGACTTCTCTGCACTGGACTCCTGGCAACACTGTTGACTGATCTAATTAAATAGCTTATTGTAATGGTGGACTCTGCTTTCATTGCATTAGTCACATGACTAAAGATACATGGGAAATGAATAATTGCAGGTCAAGTGATGTCAAGATCTTGTTAGTGACATGAAAAGTAGAACAAGAAATGTCATGCAGTAATATAATCCCATAAAACCAAAATCCCTTCCTAATAGTAAAATAAATAAAACTCAGCAATGGAACAGTTCTACAATACTGGAGGCATGATTACAGCAACTCTGCATAATATCACAATATAACTGGACAGAGGGAGTCTACTTACTGGCTGATAATGCCTACCATGAACTACTGATATGGTACAATGAACCTGTTTCATAATACCACAACAGAAACATTCCTCAGGATTCAATAAATTCCTTGCAAGAATAAAACTATTCTTGCACGGAATGGTTTGTGTCCGTATAGCACAGCAGTGTGCCTTGCATATTCATGAAGGTGTGCTGCTGTACTCCCTATATGGTCACGAACCATGTACAAGTGCAGGGGGCATGCCCAAGTAGTGCATGGACACAGAACATGCCCACTGCACTCAGAAAGTGTGGTATGGCACTTTCTAAATTGAACTGGCATAATATTAAAGATTTACTCTAATATTATGCCAGTATTTCAGTGTCCGCGGACACTGAAATGAAATAATGATCATTTCAGTGTCTGTGGACACTGAAATAAACATCGACATGAAGAAAGCAATACGGGGGTGTGTGTGACAGGTTCTGTGACACACCCCCTGCATTGCCAAAGTGCTGTATGACACCTCTGCAACCTGCTAAAGCAGGAAACATGTGCAAATGCACAAATAATGGGGGATAAATTCCTCAAAAGGACAAAACACACATATTGTCTATGAAACCTAGAAAGCTGATGGAAAACAGGTCATGCATTAGCATGAATTATGGAAGGGTAGAAGTCTGAAAGCAAATGTATGCCAGTATTCCCTTAAAGCAGTGCATGTTGAAAAAAACACAAATAATGGGGGGAATAAGTAATAAATTAGGGACATATCTGAAAAATTGCCCTCACACACTTAGAAAGTTGATAGAAAACAGGATATGTATTAGCAGGAGTCCTTAAAGGATAGAAGCCTGAAAGTCAAATGAATGCCATCATGCGTTCCGGCCCCAAAACCCGGACCACTCCACAAAAGGAGGGGGTGTATCCATATTCATAAAGGATACTCACACCTCCAGGTTGGTGGCAACACATGAAGCTTCGGAAACCATCCAGGTGCAACTAACCATAGGCAAAACTGCTCTACAAATTGTAGCATGCTACAGGCCACCCTCTCAAACTCAGGAACCCCACACAGCCTTCCTGAAGACACTGGAGGGTATAAATGTATCTCCAAACACCATCATATTGGGTGACTTCAACTACCCGAATATAGACTGGGAACATTACTCAAGCCCTAACATTCTAGCCCAACGGTTCCTGGAGTTCATAAATTCAAATGCCATGGAACAGCTAGTTACTGTTCCCACGAGAGGACAAAATATACTAGATCTCATTGTCACAAACATGGGGACAAAATGCTCCACACCGAAGTATATCCCTCATTGGTGAGATCTGATCATAAACTAATCTCACTGGAAATCCACATCCGCCCCACCCCAAAAAAAAGACCATAGTGAAGAACTTCTCTAAAGCAAACTTCACACTACTCAAGACTGGTGTGGTATCCTTCAAGGCCCCTGAGTCAGAGGAAACCACAACCCAAGCTGCGGAAGCCCTTACAAATGCCTTCTATGAACACCTCCAGGACTGCATGGATCAGGCAATCCCAAATAAAACCAAGACTCTTTCCACAAAGGGCAAACGTCCAGTCTGGTGGACCCCAGCCATTAACAAACTTTACAATAAGAGGAGAAAGCTATTACATGATAGAACAAAATCCATAAAAGGGAAGTCACCCCTGATCATTATTAGTAAAAAATACGAGCACTCATAAAATCAACTAAGGCCAATTTTGAGAGAAAAATTGCCATGGATTCAAAGGACAATCATAAGGCCTTTTTCAGCTATGTTAGGAACCTGGGTGGAAACTCACAGATATGCTCAGAATTAGTCCAAAATGATACAAAAATCACTGAACCCACAGACATTGCCAACATACTGGCAGACAGGTTCAGTGCAAACTTCACCCTCTCCCCCTAAAGGAGAGATAACTATCCCAGCACAGTGTAGCCTCCCGGACATCTCAAATGCGCAGGTGAAAGCTGCTCTCTCTAAAGCTAAAAACACAGCATCAATGGGACCGGATGGTGTCCCCGGCTGTGTGCTACACGAGCTAAATGAGGAATTAAACCCGCACATAAGGCAGCTGTTTAATCTCAGCCTTACCACAGGATCGTGCCCAAGGAGTGGCGTCACGGCAACTGTGGTCCCACTCCACAAAGGTGGCGCCTCACGGACCCTGGTAATTACAGCCCCATAAGCTTAACAAGTCTAGTCTGCAAAGCTATGGAGAGGATCATAATGGAGCTCATAAACAAAGATATAGGGGACTTGCAGACATTGGACCCGACCCAGTTTGGCTTTGTCAAGGGAAGATCATGCCTTTTGAACTTGGTCGACTTCTTGAAATAGTCACCAAGGCCATTGATGAGGAAAGGCAGTCCATACAGCCTACCTTGACCTTGCAAAGGCTTCGACACAATACCCCACTCGGGTATTGTAGAAAAACTTACCAGCTTAAATGTAAACCCATATGTCACAAGATGGGTTGCAAACTGGCTTAAGGACAGAACCCACAGGGTTAGAGTTGCTGGCGCTGTGTCAGACTCAAGCCGGTCACAAGTGGTGTCCCACAGGGCTCGGTCCTTGGCCCCTATTGTTTGGCATCTACTTCTCAGAAGTACAGGCCAACATGGGAGGACTTTGGCTGACAAAGTTTGCAGATGACTGCAAACTGGGCCATAGTGGAAAGTGCATCGGACACGGATATCCTTCAGAAGGGACTCACGGAAACAGATAGCTGGTGCCAGAGCCATGGCCTGAAGTTAAACGCCAAAAATGTATAGTCATACCCTTCGGGAAAAACAAGGTAACCCCAAGCTACCATATAGGTGGAAATCCACTAAGCACAGAAGAGGTTATCAGGGACCTGGGGACCCAGGTTGACAGTGGCCTTTCTTTGACACTCACATTGCTAAAGTGGTTAGAAAGACCTTCTATATTGCCCACCTGATCATGAAGGATTCACATCCAGATCTAGTGAGGTCATTGTTCCCCTGTACTCTTCACTTATCAGACCAATGATCGAGTACAATGCCCCATTCGGGATGTATCTCACCCGACATCTGCAGCAATTGGAGAGACCCCAAAAGTTCCTCACCAAAAGGATAAAGGGACTCCAAAATCTGTCATATGCTGCCAGATTGAAGAAACTCCAGCTCTATTCAGTCGCATACCGTCTGCTCAGAGGTGACATGTGCCTGACATACAAGGCCATGTCCAACCCGGAATTAATGGACATGCTCCACCTCAAAAATCCAAATCCACCAAAACCACTAGAGCAAGCGACTTAAACCTTAGCACGGATATAAATAGGACGTGCTGGAGGGATAGATTTATCACTCAGAGACTCCCTATGCTGTGGAATAAAATCCCGGTCCATGTGAGGCAGAGCACCTCGCTGACTCTGTTCAAGAGAAATCTAGACCTGTGGATGGGAGATCGTAGGTTTACCCCGGGAATCATCTCTGGGTCACTGCTGGACAGAGGCACAACAAACTAATGGGCACAGTATTTTTTCATATAAGGGGTGGCGTAAGCCACAATAATTTGGGCTAGGCTTATAAATGCCTTAGGGCAGATAGCCTAGTATAAACCTATGAACCTATGAACCTATGATTACAGTCCTCAAAGAGTTGTCAGAACACCACAAGACTCACTTATATAACATAATAATATATACTTTTTTTTTTCCTCGCCTAAGGAATGTTTAAGCTTAGCTAAGCGAGTGTGCATGTTATGGCCCTCCACTTAGCATAGCTTAAACATCCCATAGGAGATAAATGCAATTATACAGGTGAGCTTCCAAGCTGAGGCAATGTAGTGGTTAGAGTACCAGTTTAACATGCAGGTGTTCACGGTTTAAGTACCAAGACAGACAACTTATTTTTCTATGGGATAGTAGTTTTAAAATTATTTTTATAAACTTAAATTATGTAGCAACTGTTTTTTGTCAACCAGGGTAGTGTAGCAGGTCCAAAGGTGAGATGTCAGTCTAGAAAAGATGTGAAACCCCCATATAAACACAAGTGCCCCATACAGTATACTCACACAAGAATATAATTTAATAAAAGCACATAAGGAGATGTCATGGAAGGTAGACATAAAATTATAATAATTCAGTAATGAGGAATCAATCCCACAATCCTGATACTTTATAAAATGAAATGTGAGCAATGCTAAGTAGTGCTCAGGTATGCTAAGCTGGTGTAAGCATTGCTTAAATGTAAATGCTAAGTAATAAGTAGCCCAGCTAAGTGGTTTTGCACATTGGTAAACAGTGCTCAACATCTATCCCTTTAAGCACTGCTAACCTTAGCAAAGCATGTTTGTGCATCACTTAGCTTAGCTCAGCATATTCAAAATGGTCAAATGATGGCAAAGGGTGGGAATCTGGGCCTATTTAAATCTCACAGGTGGGAATACAGCCATAACAAGTTGTAGCTCATCCTTGCAGGCACTATGTCTGGTGTAGGAGAGGGTTCCTGCTTTTGGGTACAACACTGGGGCATTCAGGAGTCCAGGGTCATGGTTGGACTCCTAGTGAAAGACCATGAGGAGAGACTGCTGCAGGGCCAGAACCAGGACTCCCAATACAAAGCTGAGGGCTGGGATTGTCTCACACATAATCTCACCAGTGCTACTGGCATGCCTCAAATTGGTGAGTAGGTCCAGCACCATTTTGCTGATCTCAAGCATAGGAAGACAGGGCTCTTGGATCAGTGGACCCAAGAAACATGGGCACAAAATGTCCCAGAAGTTTATAAGTATCAGTATCAATTAGTGTTTACCAAGGTCCAGCCTGCATATGTGATTGATAGGTATGCATAAATGTTTCTTTATCTCCTGAACAGCTGCAGATGACAGGGCTATGAACATAGATGCCCATGCCAGCAGGTTGCTAAGGCTGTGCCAAAAGGCTGGTGAGTACAAATCTAACTTGTTGTATTCAGGGCAAATAAATATAAAGGAGTAGAATGTCAACTGCCAATAGGTTAAAGTGTGTACTGTGTGTAATGAACAAATGAGACGTTAGCCAAGTAATACTGATATACAGGATATCTATCAATAAAAGTGCCAGTACCCTTCAATAAAACTAAAAACTTCAGACTGTTGTGTTTACTTTGGTATGTGGTGGTATGACTCTAAATGTGTACAGGTTCTGTACAGCAACTATGCCTCTGACAGCATAAATTAATTGAGGCTCATCTGAAAACGAATGTGGAGCTGTTAAACAGATGAACTATATGAAATGTTCCATTCACCAAGATCTGATCCTGAATAGAAATGTGTAAACTATTATACTGTATCCCCTATGGCACTCCTTTGTGTTAACCATTGCATTACAGATTGTAAGATGTCAAGGTATTAATACACAGTACAAGAACTAGCTGCCATGCATGAATGTCAGAATTACAAGGTCAGATTGTCCAAACAAGAAAGTATGAGGCAGAAAACAGTCAAGCAACAAACATCAGTTCCTCGGTAGCTCATTGTGTTGAAACACGACCTTCATGTATGGTTTTGTACAAACAGGTACGGTTCCAATCCTGGGAGTGGTAGTAAGCTGTATGCAAAACTTCACCCGTGAATATGTACAGAAACAGTAAGGTAGTGTTAACAGAAATTTCCTCCACATGTTTGCCAGGTAAGAAAATGTTTCTATTAGCTGTAAGAAGGTTGCACTAATACACTGTGTGCAAACATTCCACTGCCCATGTACACTGCAATCAGTAGCAATCTACACCATCTCAGCTATAGAAACTAGTGTTGCTTTTTCAAACATATCATGCAATAGAGGCATGCAACATTAGGGTGAAAACTCTGTGGACTCATTCATGTGTTGTTTATAGACATATACATGCATATACACACTTGCACACACACACACACACACACACACACACACACACACACACACACTCTCTCACACACACACACACACACACACACACACACACACACACACACACACACACACACACAGACACTGGTGTGAAAGTGCATACCCACAGTCAGTTGCACCATAATCACAGTGACATACTAGTAATCAAACAGAACACTACAGTATAATGACTGTGTGAGAACAATATCCTGTTTGCCACTCACACATTAGCCCTACATATATTGCCCCAAGTCCCAAGTGGGAATCTTGAGGTGTTACAGGACATGTCACAGTTTGCCGTACAGACATATACAGGTGACAGGGAACCAGAAACCAGAGCAGCATGCACAGTCCGATAGAAAAGCCCATGACACTCACATGTATGACCCTTCCTACATAGTCCAAATAACATGTACACACCACACTGCTACACAATCCTGACAGTCTGTTAACAATGGCCAAACATACACAAACTTCTCAAATGTACAGTTTTCCACAGAATGTATAGATACAGGACTCATATCTATAGCTGCTTCCTTGTTACATGTCTGGGGGTTTATGACATCACTGGGATGGCAGCAGGAATGAAGGCAATACATAATGATACTACATACCTATGAACCTCTTAGTGCATCACATCTGGACAAAGTCTGACATAATTGGGGGACAGAGGCCCAAACACAGGGGTATATTAGATATATTGTTGTTATAAATTTAGACAGTTGCTGGTGTTACTGGGTTTGTTATCACATATCGTTTCTGAGGGATATGAAGTCAGTAACACCAATGGATGCTAGCATTTATGGACTGTATTCCCAAGAGTATCCTACTGAACAGACCAAACATATGAGCCACGCATTTGGACACAGTCATTGTTGTGTTGGATATACTACAGTTGTGTTCTATTTAATCTGTATGATTTTTAAACTATTTTACTGCTTTGACTGGCTGGAGTAATAAACCTGTGTTTTTACCAACATTTTGGATCATTTCATGCCTGTTGATTTTTTTGAGGCAACAGCACAGAGTGGGATGTTTGTTCCTTGTGGTGTTTCTCCACTCTGGTCACTGGTGGTTTGGTTATTACTGAAAACATCAATACTCTCCATTTAATGTAATAATATAATATTAATATGCAATAGGAAATAAATAAAAGTATACCGCTCAAATCCCCAAACCATGGCACTGTAGTGGTCAGAGTCCCAGCTTTGCATGCAGGCATACACAGTTTGAGTACTACAACAGGCAGTCCAGTTTTACATGAGAAAGCAGTGTTAAAAGCACTATTTCCATATTAAATATGTGGTAAGTTATTTTTTGCCACCCAGGGTAGTGTAGCTGCTGTAAAATGGAAGTGTGAGCCCATATAAATGTGAAACCACCCATGCATACATGTGTCTCATACAGTATAGTTACACCCATTGCTACTGTAATGAAAGCACATCGAGCCATGTCATGTAATGGAAATCATATACATTTAATAAATGAAGTCATTAGCGTGATATTTTATAAGAATGAACTGCAAGCAATGGTTAGCAATGCTCAGCTATGCTTAACAGGTTTAAGCATTGCTCAGATGTGAATGCTAAGCAGCAGGTAGCTCAGCTAAGTGGATTTGCACACTGATAAGCATTGCTACGTAATGCCAGCACAGATTAAGCATCTGTATATTTAACTGTGTGTTGGCATCATTTAGCATCATGTAAGCCCATGCAAACCCACTTACAACTTCTTAAAACTGCTTTAATTACTCTGTTTCCATCAGCCACTGTTCTGAATAGCAACAAAATAATAAACCCAGCTATGTCTCAAACCCAGGGCCCTCTACAATGTAGTCAGAGCAATGTATCACTACACCATTTGAGTTATAAGGTTTGCTGATGCTTTTTCAAAGATATCATGCAGTAGAGTCAGTCAACAGAAGGGAAAAGATTCCATAGAATCAGTCAGGTTTTGTATTTATACATAGACACATGTATATATGTATGGGGAGGCATATATATGGAAAATGTAGACATAATATAAATAGAGATATACATATAATATATATGCTCATAACATGTAGTGGTGTCATACCTCACAACCATACCTCTCAACCTCTGCATGCAAGAAATCTGGCCAAAGGCTATCAAAATGGGGGGACAATGGGCCCAAACTAGGGATATATTTTAAATATTGCTCTTATAAATGTAGAATGTTGCCAGAGTGACAGGGTTTGTGTCAGCATACATGTTCTGAAGGATGTGAGTTCAGAAACTGAAATGTATGACATAATTTACTGTCAGAAATCCTCAGATCATCACAGTGATTTACCAGGCATATAAAATGATGAATCTGTGTAACAGACCAGAAATATAAGTGATAAACCTGGGCATACTGCAGCAATCTGGACAGTCAAGAGGTAGGCCCAGAACCCCTTAGTGCAATGAATCTGGACCAAGCCTGACAAAGTAGGGGGAGAAAGTCATGAACATAAGGACATATCTGAAATACTGGAGTAAATAAGCTGACACAGTTGCTGCAGTAACACTCTCATGTCTGTCCTAACATATATTGACATAATAGCACAATTCCAACACTCAATTATTTCTCATTAGTTAGTGACTGAAATCCTCACTTCATCCCACTGATGTGTCAGAAATACACAACACTTATGGGGGCAGGCAGCAGTACAGTCTATACATTTCTGGACATGACATCACATTAAGGAAACTACACACAGCTGTTAAGCATGTCACCAAGCACTGTGCAAACTACAGACAGAATGATACAACACTAAGCCAAATCTTCTAGGGGGAATTACAAATGTATTGGCAAGTATATCAGGCACTACAGGGATGTAACAGCACTGAAAAATAGACACCAGTGTGAAAGTGCATACCCACAACCAATTCCACCACAGTCACAGTGACATAATGGTAAGCCAAAGGAACAGTACAATATAAGGACTGTGTGAACAAAAACTTCTCAACATGTTTGCCACTCACACACTGGCACAATTCACAGTGTAGTATGACACCTGACTGTGGTATGGGGCATGTCTCAGTCTGCCCCTACAAATATATACAACCAATAGAAAACCAGAAATAGGAGCAGCATGCACAGGCAGATAGAAAAGGAGCCATAACACATACATCCACTCCCTACACAGGCCAAATAACATTGACACACTACACTGCTACACAATTGCCAGAAATACACAGACCTCTCAACTGTACAGAGTCCCACAGAATGTCCAGGCTTACCCATCATATATAAGGCCTCTTCCACATAACATGTCTGGCAGTCTGATATATATCACTGTGATTATATCAGGAACGTAGGCACTAAATAATCATATACCATACCTATCAACCTCTTACTGCATGACATCTGGACAAAGCCTGACATAATTGTGGGACAGAGGCAAAAAAAAAAAACAGGGGCATATTTGAAATATTGCTGTTATAAACTGAGAAAGTTGCTAGTGTAACAGGGTTAGTTGTAACATATCTTTTCTGAGGGATATGAGGTCAGAAGCACAAATGGATGTTAGCAGTTACTGCCTGCATTCCCCAGACTATGCTACTGATTTTTCAAAGACAAAAAACGTTTGAGGAACACACCAAACATAAGAGTCCAAACTTTGGACATTCTGTAAATAGCCCTACAGTTGAGAGATATGTCAAACATAACACTGTCAGAGTTAAAATCATGCAGAAACTCCATGTCTGCACAAACCCTGTTCAACTAGCATCAATCCAAATGTATAACAACAATACTTACATTCTGTCTCTATGTCTGGAACATTCTCCTCCATTTTGTTGGCCTGTTTCCACAGTTTTGGTTGTAAGAGGTATTCCCAAATACCCTCTGTGATGATGTTGTCCACAAACCTCCATGAAGTCCTCCTCATTGGCAAGGAAAAGGGCCAATGCCCACATGAAGTACTCAATTATAGGAGTGTGTTGCCACACCATTGGCTATATGAATAACAACACCGCTGTTCTGCATGCAGTTATCAAGTGAGGGATTCCAATTTGTGCACAGTCTTCAGCTGCTCATGAGCATGACCTGCAAAAGGCAAGCTGCTGCCTATGCAAAACAGATGTACACCCTACATCCTTGAGAGAGAGAGAGAGAGAGAGAGAGGGAGAGAGACAGTAAAAAGAGAAAACAAACAAGCAGGATATAACCACCTACACTTGAAAAACAGCAGGTATGTCAAACAAGTAAGCATGTAATGGTATGCAGTAGAGGGGTATGTAAGAATGGGAACTATGAAGTTTAATATATATGTCTCAATAAGACTTGTTGTACTGATATATTGCTGATCAAAACCTCTGGCCATAACATCTGGGTCTGTCTGCAGTGACATATATCATAGGTCAGGTCCCTGAGTCACCCCAGGAAAGAATGGCTCACATATGAATACTATTGCAGTGTGTGTTGAACAATACTGACTGTAGCAAATCTAGGCCAGCTACTGGGATGTCGTAATATCCATATCTTACTTTTGAATGCAACTATGATATTCTTGTTTGTCTCAGAAATGGAAGAGACCTATACATGGTAATTGCATAGTAAAGTACTGTTGTAGATGTGTGTATTGAACTGCATGTGATATACTGAGCTCATACCATTAAACTGTCCAGTGTTATGCACACTGACCATATGAGTGCCTCATATTTGTAGTCATTTGCTCATAGAGTTGTGTTATCTCTGGAAAATCATTAGCAAATCTGTGAAGACTGACATTACAACATCTCCTTCCTCTACGTCTGGCTGTTCCCATTAGGGGTCACCACATTGGATCATCTGTTGCCATGCCTGACTGTCCTCTGCATCTTGCTCTGTCACACCAGCCACCTGATTGTCCTCTCTCACTACATCCAGAAACCCTATCTGAGGCTTTCCTCTTTTCTTCTTATCTGGCAGCTTCATCCTTACCATCCTTTTCCCAATATACTCAGCATCCCTCCTCAGCACATGTCCAAACCAGTGTAATCTTGCCTCTCTGACTTTGTCTCAAAACCATCAAACATAGGCTGAACCTCTCAAATACACATTGCTAATTCTGTCCACCATCATCACACCCAGTGCAAATCCTAACATCTGTAACTCTGCCAAGTCCAGCTCTGACTCCTGCCTTTTTGTCAATGCCACTGTCTCCAGCCAGTATAACAATAACATAGCTGGTCTCACTAAACTCTTGTAGACTTTCCCTTTCACTTTTACTGGTACCCGTCTGTCACAAATCACTCCTGGCACTCTTCTCCACTCTCTCCATCCTGCCTGTACTCTCTTCTTCACCTCTCCTCCACAGTTGTCATTACTCTGAAATGTTGATTCCAATCATTTAAACTCATCTACCTTTGCCAACTCTACTCCCTGCATCCTAAACATTCCGCTATCCTCCCTCTCATTCACACATATATATTCTGTCTTAGTCCTCTCAACCTTCATTCCTCTCCTTTCTACAGCATAACTCCAACTCTCCAGGGTCTCCTAAATCTGTTTCCTACTCTCAATGCAGATCATAATGTCATCTGCAAACATCATAATCAACGGGGACTCTTGTATGATCTTGTCTGTCAACCTGTCCATCACCATTGCAAATCAGAAAGGGCTCAGAGTTGATACATGGTGTCATCCCACCTCCATCTTAAATGCATCTGTCACTGCCGCCGCAGACCTCACCTATGTCACACCACCCTTGTACATATCTTGTACCACTCTTACATATATCTCTGCTACTCATGCTTCCTCATACAGTACCACAGGATGGATGCAGCATATCTGGCTAGACTTAAAATGGCTCACAAGGGCAGTTAGCTTAGTACTAATCTATGAACCTATGAACCTATGTGCAGATATGCTGCATCCATCCTGTACCAATGCCACATGTGAGTCTGTTGACAATACTTCTCTCCCACAACTACCTAGGTACCTCTGGCCTGCTTGTGGGACAGCAGCCTGAAGCTGGTGAGTATGGAATTGTTCTTTTGTGGTTTCCCAATACCCAAGGCATGTGAAGGGCATGCAAGTTATCATGCACACAACTGTCACTCATAGCCATATTGCTTTATGTGCATGTTCACTTGTGTTGGGGTTAACTGCATTGCATCACAGTGGTCACCACAGGAGCCTATCTGAAGAGAATGTAACATTCCTGTTGCATACCTCACAACCTGTCCATGCAAGACTTCTAGACAGAGACCAACAAAATGGGGGGACAAATGGCCTAAGGTAGGGACGTATATGAAACATTACTCTTATACAGTGGATATAAACAGTGTACACACCCTTGCTAAGATGCCAGGTGTTTATAATATATACAAACTGAGACCACAACATGTCAGTCCACACCTTTTCCAACCTTTAATGTGACCCATAACATGAACAATACACTTGTAAAGCCAACCAATCTGTTGGGCACCAAATATGGAGTATACAAACCTTAGAATAAGCTGGAAGCATACGTGTGCACACCCTTCAAATAATATTTTATTGCAGCAGCTTGTGATTTACTGGCAACATTCAGTCTGCTTGGGTACACACTTGACATCAAGTAAAGGCACTCTGAGTAACACCAAATAACAGCCTGCTGTCCAAGTAGGGTATTCATGACATTTGCTCAGTTGCCCTCAACAGCAACAGCCGTGACTTGCAGACAGCTTACAAGGCAGCAAAGGGATCTCATATTTGAAAGGCATCAGTCAGGAGTAGGGTACAACAACATTACCACAGCATTGCATACACCATGGAACACAGTGGAGACAGTCATCAAAAGGTGGATTGAATATGGGACAGCAGTGCTGTTGAAAAGAACCTGATGTCCCTCCAAAACGATGAAAAGACATATCAAAACCTGGTCAAGGAGGCTCCCAGGAGACATACAGTACAACTAAGGGAGTTGCAGGAGTCTCATGCAAGTATTGGTGTTGTGTACTACATGTGAGAACAATCTCCCATATTCTGCATAAGTCTGGCCTATGGTGTAGGGTCAGAAGATGGAAGCATTCCCTCACACCAAAAAACATCCAGGAGTGGCTACAATTTGCAATACAGCACATCAAGTCTCCCAAAGGCATGTGTGAAAATGTGTTATGATGTAATGAGACTATGGATCAACCTCACAGCCACAATAACAACAGGTACGTGTGGTGCTCAAGCAACACTTCTATTCACCTAAAGACCACCATACCCATGGTGAATCATACTGGTGGCATTGGCTTGCTGTGGGGATGCTGTTCCAAAGCCAGAACTGGGCCGGTTGTCACGGTGGTGGGAATTCTGAACAGTTCCAAATAACACTCACATCTGGCCCAAATACATCAGGCATCTGCAAGAATGCTGAGGATGGGGAGGGGTGTCAGCCTCAACATGACAAAGACCAGAAGCATACATCCAAAGCTACCTAAGAATGTCTCCACCTGAATACACTCATGGTTATGGATTGGCCCAGCTGGTTTACTATCAAAATTTCAAACGGCACTACGTCGACTGTCATATAGTCGAACACGGCAGTTCAAAATTGGTAATGTCGAAGACAAAATAATCAATCTAGGAATGGTTTTAACATGGGTCGAGGAAGGTGTTCAGTATTATTCCGAACTACAAACACACACACATCTGTCAGTCCTGAGATTAGAACCCCTACCTATCTAATTATTACTACAATACTGTTACACAATTATTAGACACAGCACAAAGCTTATATGATTTTACCTCCTCCCAAGCTGCTTCTAATGTGAATGACATCAACAGGCCTACTAAAGTAGGCTGATGGGAAGTGTACAGGGTGGTACACAACTCAAAATGGTATGACCCACACAGTATAGGATTCTCACACAAGCACACACACAAACAGTGGCCAGCATTGAGAGTAGACCCCCCCACCTATCTAGTTATTACTACTATAGTGTTACACAGATATCAGACATGCCATGGAGCTTATATGATTTCACCTAAACCTAAGGTACTTCTAAGGTGAATGACAGCAACAGGCCTAGTAAAGTAGGGTGGTGTGAAGTGTAAACAGTGTTACAGAAGTCAATAAACCACACAGTTTATGACTGTTACACAAACACACAAATAGTTGCCAGTATTGAGATTAGAACCTCTACCTATCTAGTTATTTCTATTATAGTGTTATGCAGATACCATAAATGCTACATAGCTTACTGGTCTGACAACTGGTCAAAGGTGCTGATAAGGGGAATGACATCAGCAGGACTGATAAAGTAGGGCAGTGGTGGGAAACGTATCAAAATACTTCTTCTCATAAACACACACACACACACACACACACACACACACACACACACACACACACACACACACATATGCCGGATCTGAGAGTAGAACCCCTGCCTATCTAGTTATTTGTACTATAATGTTACAGAGTTACTGCATGTGCTACAGAGCTTACTGGACTGACAACTAACCATAGGTGCTGATAACTGCACAGCTGAGGTAAACTATTACAGGTGTCAGAAAATCTGTCTTCAGTTTTCCCCTTAGAGCTTGCTAGTTCTTTCTCTCTTACACTTCAAATAGCCTAATAGCATTGCACTTCAATGGGTTTTTGTATCAATTATTCTAGTACACCTGAGAGCCATCAGCAGTAGTCTTTCCTTATGGAATTAGCTCCATTGCTTAGTAGTTATGACAACCCCTCCTGGCATGATTAAAGTGCAGTTCTCCGTGCTTTCGGCCATTAACCTGGCTGGTGCTCTTGGACATTCTGAGGCACTGTTGCAACTGCTGCATGTCCACAGACAACCCTCTCCTCTAATCTCCCAACACTCAGACTTGTGAGAGATACCCCTATATCACCAAATTGGAAAATATGCACTCTCCAGTGAAAACTGGACTAGCTGGTCTAAAGGAGAAGGTCAACACCTGCACCACACCACATGGAAGACCTAGCCCTCCAGAACACCCACTATCACAGCTCTGACATACAAACAAAAAACACACACCCACCTTCACAAACACACTCAATAGGCATTTACCCAAACAGCAGAGATCACCAAGACAGACACCCACTCAACCACCACAACACAGCACAACCACAGGAGACATATCTCACCTTCACAGTATGCCCCTCAACCTAAGCCCCTAAGGCTAACCACCTTGCCCGATACAGTCATCATAGGTGACTCAATAGTGAGGCATACAGATGTCCCACTCACTAGGTTGAATATGGGGAAAGTAACAGTCACTGTCTATCAGGTGCCAGAATTCAACACATAACACACCCAGTCAGGTCACTCCAGAACAACTACAAGTATCACTCTATCATTGTCCATGTGGGTCTGAATGACCTGAGATGCACATCCCTGGACTATATGAAAAGAGACATGGTAAAGCTCTCAGATTATGTGGTCCAGGCAGGTATGACAGTAGCCCTGAGCAGTATACTACTGTCACCCAGAATGATACTGCAGTACAAACAACAAATGATTGGCGTCAACAATTGGCTTAAGTGTCTGGTGTCATTCTTATGGGAACCATTATCTGTCTGCTTGGGATGACATGATTGAAAGACAATGATACCTTGCCAGAGATGGCCTGCATCTGTCACCCCTGAGTTTCCAGGTACTGGTGAAGGTCTCTTGCCACACCTCTAGTGCCTTTTTAGATGGTGTTCCAAATCAGATTGCCACTGTAACAGCTATGAATAAATAGAATCTGAGGGTCATGCTGCTCTACATTAGATGTCTAAATCTCAAGATGCAGTTACTCAAAGCACTCCTCAAAATGGAGAACAATGATATTTGTGCTGTAACAGAGACCTGGTTTACAGCAGCAGAAAGCACCCCTGCACTACAAGGCTATAACTCATTCCACACCTGTCAGGCCCAAAACATGGACCACAGCTCCAAAGTCGGTGGTGTCTCCATATTCATAAAGGATATGCACACCTCCAGACTTGTATCCCAGCATAATGTAGCTGAGATACTTCAGGTACAACTGACATTGGGTAATAGTGCAATCCAGGTCATAGCCTGCTATAGGTCCTCATCCATGTCCCTAGACTCTCAATCCACATTCCTCAACACTCTGGAATCTATCAAGGTCCAACCCAACACTCTCATACTAAGAGACTTCAACTACCCATCCATCAGCTGGGAAAAGTACTCAAGCACCAATACACTCACGCAATGCTTCCTGGAATTCATCAGTTCCAATGCCCTGGACGTACTCATTCTGACCCCAAATAGAGGAAGCAACATCCTTGACCTGTGTTAATTACTAACATATGGGACCGTTGCTCAGCAACAGTAGTCATTTCCTACATGGTCAGATCAAACCATAAAGTAATCACCATGGAAATCTATATCTCACCCACACCCCCCGCAAAGGTAACCACCTTGAAAAACTTCTCCAAAGCTGACTTTAAACTTCTAAAAACAGAGGGGGCTAACTTCACAGCACCCATGTCAATGGAAAATAGCTGCATGACTGCCAAATCATACACAAATGCACTGTACAAACATGTACATCAATGCATGAAACTAGCAATACCCCACAGAAACAAGACACTCTCCTCCAAACACTGGAGGCCAATCTGGTGATCCCCTGCCATTAATAAACTGTACAACAGAAGGACAAAACTGTTGCAGAAAAAGATGGAGTCTCAAGACTGGAAAAACACACTTATTAGCCTCAGCAACAACTTGAGATCCTTCATGAAATCATTTAAAGCCAGCTATGAAGGCAGAATTGCAGCAGACACTGAAAACAATCACATAACCTTTAATAGTTATATCAAGAACCTCAATGGCAATACCCACAGGTGCTGTGAGTTACTGCACAATGCCACCTTCTATACTGAGCCAACAGATATCACAAACATTCTTGCCAACATGTTCAGTGCCAGCTTTACCTCTCTCACCCCCCCAATGGAACAATCACAATGCCAGAAGAATGTCAGGCACTCAGCATTACTGCAGCCCAGGTTAAACCTGCATTGTCCACAAGCAAGAATAGAGCTTCCATGGGACCCAGAAATATCCCTGACTGTGTTCTACATAAACTACAAAGAGACCTGGCAACACATCTGTGTGCACTTTTCAGTCATAGCCTCACCTTAGGCTTTGTCCCTCCCAAATGGTTCACTGCAACAGTCATCCTTTTCGTTAAGTGGTAGCGACTACAGACCCTGTGAATTATTGTCCCATTAGTCTGATGAGTCTGATATGTACAGCTATGGACTGCATCATCAGAGACCTGATCAACAATGATATAGTTGATATCCTAACTCTGCACCCCACACAGCTTGGCTTTGTGAAAGGGAGATTGTGCCTGCTCATCCTGGTTGACTTCTTTTAGTCAGTCACCAGGGCTGTGTATGATGGGAATGCACTACAAATAGCCTGCATTGATCTGGCCAAGGCTTTTGATACCATTCTTCAGTCGGGGATGACCCCACCAAACTAGGCATCAACCCCTATATCATTAGGTGGGTTGCAGATTGACTCACAGATAGAACACACAGTGTGAAAGTAGCAAACTCCAAGCCAGACTGCCAACAGTCATGAGTGGAGTCACACAGGGATCACTCCTGGGTACTCTCCTGTTCAGCACCTACTTCTCAGGAGTCCAGGCTAACACAAAGGAACTTTGGTTGATCAAGTTCACAGATGACTGCAAGGTGGGAGCCATCATTAACTCCACAAGTGATGCAGACATCCTGCAGAGAGGCCTCACTGAGACCAATGACTGGTGTGGAAACCATGACCTGAAGCTTAACACCACAAAATGCATCATCATCCTCTTTGGTACAAACTCAGTTCTCACTTAGTACTACATCGATGTGAGCCCACTGAACACTGTAGGTGTTATAAAAGATCTTGGGACACAGGTTGACAGCAACCTCTCCTTCAACCACCACATTGCCACTGTATTCAGGAAGTCCTTCTATGTGGCATATCTCATTACCAAGGGTTTTGCATCCAGGAAGAAAGAGGTCATCATCTCTATCTACTCTTCCCTCATTATACCAGTCATCAAGTATAATGGCTCATTTGGCATGTATCTCACTAGACACCTGCAACACCTGGAGAGGCTACAGAAGTGCCTCACAAAAAGGATCCTAGGCATTAATCACATGTCCTACACAGACAGACTCAAAAGACTCCAGCTATTGTCTGTCTCATATTACCTACTTACAGGCAATCTCTCCCTGACTTACAAAGCCATGTCTGACCCAGCTCTTTTAGAAATGCTACATCTAAAGACATCCCGATCCCTCCACAACACACACTGCAAAGACCTCAACCTCATTACCACAATCAACACAACATGCTGGAGGGACAGGTTCCTCACCCAGAGACTGCACATGCCCTGGAATAGACTTCCCATACATGTCAAGCAGAGCACCTAGCTGACCCTGTTACAGATAAATCTTGATGAGTGGATTGGTAATAGAAATTTCATCCCAGGTATCACTCCAGTGGCTTACCTTGATAGACACAGTGGGAACTAACATCAGGTGGAACAATGGCAGGGCACTTCTTTGGGCTAGGCTTGTAAAGGCCCCAAGGCCATTAGTCTAGTACACACTTATGAACCTATAAAGGGAATGACATCAGCATGACTGATAAAGTAGGGCAGTGGGTGGGAAACTTATCAAAATACTTCTTCCTACAAACATACATAGTTACACACACACTTGCCAGATCTGAGAGTCGAAGCCCTGCCTAGGCAGTTATTTGTACTATAGTGTTACACAGTTGTCAACATGCACTACAGAGCGTACTGGGCCAACAACTAGCCAAAGGTTCTGATAAGGGAAATGACATCAGCAGGACTGATAAAGTAGGGCACTGGATGGGAAACTTATCAAAATACTTCTTTTTACAAACATACACACACAGCTATACTCCCAGACATACATTTGCTGGATCTGAGATTAGAACCCCTGCCTTGCTAGTGATTTGTACTACAGTGTTACACAGTTATCATATGTGCTACAGAGCTTACTGGAATAACAACTGGCCAAAGGTGCCAATAACGGAAATGACAACAGCAGGACTGATAAAGTGGATCACTGGTAAGTGTTGTGGGTGGAAATGGCCTAAAATTGTTTCACATACAAACAGACACACACTCCCTCACTTTTGCATAAACAACTGTCTCACACACACACACACACACACACACACACACACACACACACACACACACACACACACACACACACACACACACACTTACCAGTATTGAGATTAGAACCCCTACCTATCCAGTTATTTGTATTTTAGAGTTACACAGTTATCGCATGAGCTACAGAGCTTACAGGGGTTATCGGTGTCCAATGGTACTTCTAAGGTGACTGACAGCAGCAGATCTTGTGAAGTAGGGCAATGTGAAGTGTACTGAGTGGGAACAGTAACCTAATACTTAGACCTATGGACACACACGCCAAAACACACACACACACACACACACACACACACACACACACACACACACACACACACACACACACACACACACACACACACACACAGGTGATGTGATATTATAAACCCAACTGCACTACTGTTACACAATGGGGCTCACCTTTTATGCTGGCATGTGCAACTGTTTACAATTGGTATGCCACTGTCCACAGCAGGACATCAATGTATGCCATTCAGGGTATATGTGCGTGTGACTCACTCTGTCTGTGTCCTCTTGTGTCGCCCTCTCTATAACTGTCTGTCACTCACTTCCCCACATCTATATGTGTGTATGCATGACATATGTTGTTATCTGTTGCCTATATATATATATATATATATATATATATATATATATATACGTGTGTGCATCTCATGCAACAGATGCAGTATATCACACATGGGCTACCTACAGCTAGCTGACGGTAATCCTGTCTGGTGTGTGTGTGTGTGTGTGTGTGTGTGTGTGTGTGTGTGTGTGTGTGTGTGTGTGTGTGTCTGTGTGTGGGGGGGCAGTTGAGGTGTACATAGCTGCCTGTCTGCACAGACATATATACACAATACAGTCATATAATTCAATGTGGGTTCCAACATGTCCTGTGATTCTCTAAGTGTAGGAGTATGCCTAGTGTGACCGTCTATAGTTTAGCAGACATTTTCTGACATATCTGTACTCTGACATTGCCATGTCTTGTGTCATTACCTAGTGCTTTACCAGAGGAATACTAGTTGTATGATGCAGAGACCAATATTATGAGGGCAACCATGTAAATTCTTGGCCAACAAGGCCATTTATGAGGTGTGGCTACAGCCAGTTTAATAATGATGCACTGTGTAAACAGTCTGACAACCCGGTGATATACTGGCTGGGGATCTCCTGCTTGTGTGGTGTCTTTCTAACCACAGATGTCATATCCTGGTGTGGACATACCACTCACCTGTACATTTTTTTGAAGGTTGTCCAGGTGTTTGGGTAGAGGTTTCATCCTTTCTATGTAAACTTGTGTTTTTATGGCAAGTTAGTTACATATAATTGAAGATTGGTGTTACAAAATAATGACAGACATTACTGTTACAGACTACATATCCTTCAGACAATTCCCGCTACTGCAAGCCTCTCACCCTACCAACTTTCTCAGTATGTTAGGGTGATATTTAGAATACATGATTATTATTGTGCCTTTGTTCCACTTTTATTTCTGCCCTTGTCCAGACATCTTGCTGTCAGAGGTTGGGACTTATGGGTGTGGGTACAGAGAGCATTCTACTGTGCAGGCATGGCCATTAAATGTAAAAGCAAACGTAAGACAAAAGTATTATTGAGAATAATCACTGGCAACAGTACCAAAAGGCATGTATATTCATAAAGCCTTGGCACCTCAGCTACATATCCTTCAAGATGTCACTTATATGTGCAGTATATTCCACATAGCACTGTGACTTCCAGATATGTCAGTGGCAGAGCAGTGGGTATCACTGACATGTGTAACAGTTGAAACTGCACTTATCTGCACATGGACCTGTCAGAGACAGCACTGTACCTAGGGCACTACAAGACGACTGCCAGGAGAACGTGCTGGCCAGAGCCACACAGTATTAACCACACATACACATATCTTATTGACCCCTGCATATTGTGGACAGGCAACATGGTTTCATGTGTATTGGTACAGCCCTGCAAGTGTGTGATATGCTGCTATTTCCCTGCAAACATATATGTTACTGCATTTGTGTGGGTATATGGGGGGCACACCTGTCAACTGCACACATTTGCACAGACTGTGCTGATATTTTTACTTTACATTTTAGTTCCATTTACCATACTATTGTGCCTGTCTTGGGGACTAGAGACAGATCAGTAAAGAGCATTGGTCAGATTGTACTGGCATATATTTGAGTTTCAGGCATCTTACCTTTCATAGCCTTACTTCAACTGCAGGGCCTGCTGTGCTATCACTTTTCTACAGCTGACATGCTGTGTGGGTGTGAGGGGTGGGTATGGGACCCCCTCACTGACATCCATGCCTATGACCTATGACCTCCCAGTTAGTTGTTCCCACACATATACTGCAGTGGGATTTGCCACCTTGGGTACAACTGCATAGTGTGTGGGGGCCAGTTTTGGCCAGACATTTCCTGGTGTCCCACATAGCTGTCAGTTGTGTGCTGCTATCCCAGTAGGCCACCCCATTCCCTCGCATGCATGCAGCATTACCATAGATATGCTAGCAAAGCATATTAATCCATTCATTTATTGTTAAGGAGACTGACTAACCTTGTGCTTGTGGAAGTTGTGAGGATGGTACTTGAGAGCCGCCTATGTTTGATGCACACAGTGCACTGCCTATATCTGATAAGTTACAGGTAATGTGATGTGTGTGTCAACCATTTTACTGTCTGTGCGAGTCAGAGAGGGGTGTCACTCCCTGGGGTCCCTACAGTGTCAGTGTGTGTGCTATGCATTGCCTCTTTGGCAAGGCCTGAGCGTACTAGGCATGCCTCTGTCTGCCTATAGGAGCAGGCTCAGGGGCCTCCTCCTCCTCCTCCTTTATGTCTCTCTGTGCCTGTGGGGACCTTGGCAATGGTGGCTGACTGTGTGGCCCTTTCCTGTGCTGTTCCTGCTGCAGCTGTTTCCATAGGATCATATGTTGTAGCATAGCACATACTATGAACATGTGTGCACATGTGGCTGGAGAGTACTGCAAGGCTCCACCAGATATGTCAAGGCAGTGAAACTGTGACTTGAGCATCCCAAATACATGCTCTATAATGATCCTGGTTTGTGCGTGTGCCTCATTATAGTGTTCTTGTGTGGGTGTCTGTGCATTTCTGATGGATGTCATCATCCACAGCTCCAGTGCATAGCCAGCATCCCCCACCAGATGGCCATACAGGATGCCTTCACTGGCAAATGCCTGGAACAGCTGTGATGAATGTCAGCTGTGGGAGTCGTGATAGCTTCCTGGGCTGCCAGCACACATGCATTCATGATAATGTCTTGGGTATTGCATATGACCTGGCAGTTGATGGAGGGGAATCCCTTGCAGTTTATGTAGTCCCTACCTTGTTCACCAGGTGGTGCTTTGATGTGGATGTGCATGCAGTCTATGCATTCAGTACCTCCAAGTATTCTGCTACATGGTAGAAGAGACACATATTGCTGGTCCTCTCCTTACAGTTGTTGGGGAAGTAAATGTGCTCACCGGCATGTGGTAGCATGACATCCAGGAACTGGTAGAGTACCCTGGATGCAGATGCCTGTGAGACCCCCATGATGTCCAATCTAGGTCTTTGGAAAGTACCTGTAGCTAGAATTCTTAAGGCTACACATACCTTGGTATCCACTGGGATGGGTTCCCCTCTGCTGGTTCTAGGTCTGAGTTGAGGCCAGCACAGCTTGGTGATTTGCTGAAGTATGTCTCTGTCCATCCTGTAGTGTTCTACTATCTCCAGATCATGTAGCCCCTGGTAAGTTACCCTGGGTCTGAACACTCATCTCCTACTCCTCAGTCTGTGGCAGTTGTCAGCATTATCCTCCTCTCCGCTCTCAGTCTCTATCACATACTGATGAATCAAAGCAATGGCAACCCCTAACACTTTTCCAGTTAAAATTCCACTGCATGTGTGCACCAATGGTGCAGAGTTTGTGGGAAAAAGCAGACTGTAAGGTGTTTCCATAGTTTATACTGTTGTGCTGCAGATTCTGTCTGTATGATTCCACCTGCTGGCTATGTAATTTATTCTTGATTGCTTTTATTCTGCTATTTTCCTTTTTTTCCCCTTCCCATTTCCTCCCCTGTTAAGCTCTGAGGCATGTCGCACAAACTCGGTGCCCAAATGTAAACAGTCCTGCTATTTTCAGGTATTTTTTTTTTTGTTTTAGACCCAGTGCATGCTGCACAAACCCATTTGGCTAATGTAAACATGAAGAAATGGCTCTCCCCTGGGCACAAACATGGTCCTCATTTCATGGAATATGTCAATACAGCCTCAGACACACCCCATTGCTTAGCTGTGCTTAGCTAAGCTTATCTCTGCTCCATAGGGCTCCAATGTGCTTACAACATACATACCTGGGCATGTCTGTTGCCCCTCCAAGTTACACTATCATGCTATAGCACCTACACGGTTAGGTGCAGTTTGGGACTTAGAAGATTTTTGTGATTCAGTAAATTTCCCCTCATTTACATACCCCACTGCCTTAGTCCATAGTTACTCTACTAATGTGGAGCCTTTCCCTTTGACAACCAGTGTTCCCTGACATTGTTTTGATTCTGGATGCCATAGACTATAATGGCAAAATGCAGATATTCCCTAAAATTGAGTTTTCACATTTTTTTATTTTTGGCACAATCCCGTTTGCAGGCCGCTGCCTTATGCTTAAACGTCTGAGATCAGCAAAAAAAAAAAAAACTTTGATTTTTCTAAAAATTAAGCAGTTTTCCATGTCAATGGCCTTATATTTGGCCATTGGCATGCCTAAACACTGTAATGCATGTTTTTTTTTTTTTGGGAGCTGTCATACCTCTGTTTTGTTATTTGCAGAAATGTATTTGTTTAGTAACCAAATAAATTTCTGCAAATAACACTTTACTTGCACGGATACCTGCCTGCTTGCTGAATCACTAATTCACTTCATTTGCATGGTTTCCACCAGCAAATAAGGTAATTAGTATTCTGTAGTTGTATCCATGCAGGAACAGTGTAAACAAGCTCATGCACATCAGAACAGCTGTTTGCTGGATCACTCTGCGGCCATATTCCATGCAGGAATGGCTGCACTGTTCCTGCACATACTTTTGAGCTTCCTGAATCCTGGGGATTGAGTTTTGCATTGAAATACAGTGATGAGGATGTTTATGTAAGGATGCATAATACTGTCTACTTATTTTGTCTGATATTTTTCATTTCAAATGTTTTATGTTGCTGATAAAGACTTTGACATTGGGCAACCAAGGTAAAGAAAATGGTGCATTTTTTTACTCTGTGTTTGCACAACCTCAGAGTTAGTACATTTACTGACAATGGTGTGGGGGTAAATATACTATAATGGGGAAGCAGATGGGATACCCCATCAAGCAAAATACTTTAACTGTGTCTCCTACAGCTTTTTACATAAAACTATTGGTATTTGTGTCATTATTTAGCTTATGAATTATTTTTGTGATTTTTTTTTTGATTCTTGATATAAACTTCAGTTCTCTTATAGTATTTTAAGGCTAGAGACGATAACATCAGATGAAAAACTTTGATTATAAAAGCCAGGATCTTAAAAACAATGCTGAAGCAGATCACAGTTTTATAAATGAGGTTTGGAACAGACAGACCCTTTTGTCCTGGGACATCTTCAGTAGTGTTAGATACATGGGATAGGAGGGATTAAAAGAATAAGGGTAGGAAAGGGTTAAATGTGAGGGAGGGATGTTAGGAGAAAATGAGGTAAGAATAGGGAGGGGATTAGAGGGTTTTGTCAAGTGTAATGAAAGTAGGAGTCGCATTTTGGCATGAACTTGCTAAGCAAGCTGAGCTGCTTATATGGATGGTGGTGTAATTCAATAAATTGTAGGTGAGCGTGAACGCTGCCTCGTTAGTGCAAGGATAAGTGAGCAAGTGGGGGACGCTGCTTATCAAGGGTGAGCAGTTGCACTGCCCTTATGGTTATTTCATGTCTTCTTCCATGGGTATTATTATCACCTGTGTCATGTTTTGGTTGACATTTATAAATATTGGTTAACAATCATGTTCATGGAACTTTAATAAAGGTCGTCAAATGTCTTTCAGTGTTGTGTGTTTATTGAAGTGGAACAGGACAAATAAAAGATATTTTAAGAGGACATCACTTGAGAAATACATGAAAGCAGATCAGAGCTGACATTTAAGAAGCCAGCATGATTGAAGGTTCCACATATGCATCGCCTACAAGGGAAAGAGAAACAGATATATTCTATCACATTTGAGGAAGCAGTAGCAGCCCTCTAGAGGTACACTGCAACACTATATGAGGTTACTAAGACACAATAACACAAATGAAAAGGGCCCAGGTCAAATTGGGACAAACAAATCTGTACCAAGATTTTAAATGGAAAGCAGTAATGACATGGAAGCCGCATTTAACTCTGCACCAAAGGATTAATGTGTTCGTAACATAATGTACTAATAGGTAACCTGGCTGTAGATTTTTATCGTAGCTATAGGCAATTAACTTCAAGGTCTGGAAGTTCCAGGAAGTGTGCATTCAAAAGGTCAGTGACGGAGAAAACCAAAGTAAGAACAAATGTAAAGAAATCTTCTTGACATATATGGCACCTCCTCCCAGAAATTATTCTGGAGATGTGAATACTTGGTGTTTCATTATGATCCTTGCTATCATTAATATGGGAGGAGTCTCCTTTCTGTCAGTTTGTTACTCAAATAAGCAAAATCATATTGTAGAAGCATAGGGCTGGATTCTGTAAAGCTCACAGAATGTGGTGCATTACACCAATCTCAGTGCAAAATTTACTGATACCACTGTAATATGCTAATATACACCAAGAAACTCAGAATATCCCAGCCACAATAGAGTACTGCAGTTTCAATGGTGCACTATAGAAATGCACAAGTAATCCATAAGTGTAAGAAATAGTTATTCAATAATGTTGTATGTTACCAAACAAATGGAAAGATATCACAAATCAATAATCCCAATAGTTGTTTAGAAGGATAAAAATCTGTAAAGTAACTTTAAGGACAACTGCAGAATGTAACAAACTCCATAATGATAATCAAAACACACACACACACACACACACACACACACACACACACACACACACACACACACACACACACACACACACACACACACAAATTAAAAATGCAAAGTATCTCAAACTAATCAGCATGGCAATCATAACAGAAATTTGCAGGAATAAACACAGACATGTATTACACATTCATGGATATGTCCATATGCCATCCACTAACTTATAATACGTACTCCAAAGCTGCAAGGCTATTTGTAATACATATATATTCACATCACTCATTACATTAAAATCAGAGACAGCTATGGATATCTACATAATACATGTATCATAAAAAATATTGACTTGAATTTACGGATTCTGCCATAGCTAACAATCGCTAACACTGGGTTCAGGGCCTGTGTGGGGAACACAAGTAATGCACACACCCAAAGAAAGTGGAAGATACAAAAAAGATGTGGGGCATGGGTGAAGAAGAAGGACAAACAAGATGAATGTTGGAATGGGAATATCTGAGAAAAAGTGAGAGGGATATGGCAATATATATTTTTCTTTTTGTGGGAATAAGCTCCAGTTTTTATTTTTTTTAAAGAGGTGAAGGTAAGTTACACAGACAGTACACTGCACAACACAGGCAACTGAAATTTGTCATACAGGGTGGGATGCATACCAGCCATGGTGAAATGCAGAAAAAATCTACCTATGCACAATCATGTTAGCACATGTTGCATAATGTGTGACAGTCATACCTGGATGGGTATGAACCATGGTACATATGTGTTCCAGGTAGTAAAGTAGGATCGCAGTAGAGATTGGATTAATATACATATGTACAATTAGCCCAACAGCAGTACAAGTGTTAGCCAAGTCACATCACAGATGAGCAAATGCAGGTCAAACGATAGTACCTATCTTTGGGGGACCTAAATGAATGAACAACCATGCATGTGAAAGGCAAACGACCAAGCACAGTGCCAAACAGAAGTACTGCTGGAGATCTGCCAAGGCTGCTACATACACAGGTAGGTGTACAAAACCAAACATGTGTATGTTACACACATATGCCATGTCACAGGCAACACACAGGTATAGATGTGTATGTATGTGTGTCAGTAGCGTAAATGGAATGTACATGAAATCAAGGTCAATACACATAGATACACCAATAACATGTAATAATGTGTTTAAAAAAATCTATCAGGACAAAATATTCAATATAACAGATTATGCACATGAATGTGAAAAATACAGTAGTTAAAGCTCAAGTAGAATGAGAATAAGGGAGTATTGCAATAGCCAGCAGCTTGTGAGCTTATGACCCGTATTGTAAAATGCCCATACAACTGGAACATGTTCACCATCTACGAATATTAACTGGAAATGAACAGAAGCTTTTACAAAGGCAGACATGTCTGTGATAAACACTAGGGACACATTAAAGTGGTAGGGAGGTGGACATCCTGGTACCACACCTTGGTAAACCAGGACATGGTAAGGTGACACAATGCAAATGCACATGTAAAGCACACAGGGTGCAAATGGAAAATGCATGCCAAATTCATTACAGATGGACTGCTGATGTCCACAAAAGCTGAACATGTATTAAACACACATATCCTGACATTGTTAATATAAACCATATTTTTGGTTTAAAATTAAAATATTTTTTCCAGGTCCATAAACCAATTCAACATACTACTTTCGCTCAATTAATACCATCATATTTAGACATTCTAGAAAAATTTTGTTTTAATATCCAAAAATTCACAATTATTTGTATACTATATTTTTGAGGAGTCTGTTTAGTTCAAACCATTTAATAACACATATTAAAATTTCATCCCATTATTCTTTTAATTATTTAATTAGATTACATTTTAAATTAAATTAAAAATTATAAATTTTATTAATTTTAAAATCAAAAAACAATTTTATTGGTGAATATTCTGATTGTTTTAAAAAATTATTCATTCAATGCATTCAATTAGATTATTATTCACTAATAATAAATGATTATTATGATAATAATTGGTTTATAAAAATACCAAACTAAAAAAAATTCACTACATTATATGGTTTTTTTGATGAAAAAATTTATTTAAATATTACATAAGCTGGTGAATAGTTCAAAAAGAGTTTTAATCATGTGTTTTATAATGAAATTTTGTTTGAATGGATTTAATGTATTTAATCTTTAACCGGTAAAATATTTTTATTGGTATATATGTTGATGGTATATGTATATACAAATGATAAAAAGAATTGAAGAAAATTTTTTAATGAAAAGCATTAAAGAGCCATAATGCTTGACTTTTGGTGTTTTGTGTTATTTTTGGTTACCTATTAAACACACATATACAGTAATGTGCAATCATGTCACATCAAAATGCATAGGTAAGCAAGTTAAAAATTTCAGTCACATACACATATACTGTCATGCAAATGTCAAATAAAGAAACACATGTGTATGTCAACCACATTGCTCATTATGGAGCAGAGGACACCTCTGTGAGCATTATTACAGCACATTTGCAGTACACTGCTGAGTGATCACTCCATATCTGTATCAGTATGTATCTGACTATGTGCACACATATGTATAATCATTCTGTATACAGCTATTTATTGAAGGTGTACACGAATGTCACAAATCATGGGTGTGGAAATTCTGCATATAAGAAACATTGTAATGTACTGTCAAAGACTGTGTAATATGTAACATTGTGTATAAATTAAGGTTACCTTGCTCTATAATGCAGTCAGATAAGCAGGACTGCACATACATGGGATATTCCTGTATCTGATCCCACATGGCATCAGTATTGCCAAACCATGACACAAGACCACATCATGAAAGTAGGACAGTATGACAACTGTCATCCAAAACCATGTTGAATGACATGTGTGTATGTTGCACATATCAAAACCAAAGAAATAAAACAGAAAAACATAATAAATCTAAAAGGTGTACACAGATTTGGACTTCCAAACAGCTTTAATCCTGGTATCTTGGAATTCTAAGGTACCTGGATTAAAGCTGCTCACTACTCCAAATCTGTGTATATTGCACATACCTGATATGGCAAAACAAATAGAAGCATGTGACACAGTTAGCTTTGGACTATGGGCAACATATGTTGTCTGTTAGTTATGCCAGTTAGACAAATTTTTACAGGCTGCCTGTTGCAACACAATCAACAAGTTAATTGCCACAATGTATGGACAGTTGAATGTGCGTGGACAGTATAATGTGTTAATGTGTGTCATGCACACATTGAAACCACAGTAAATGTTACACTATAATAACAGGTAAGCATGACAGATACATGGTATGCATGCACAAGAATGCATATACAGTCCAATCATTTACATGTCAGTCACCACGTTGGCAGCAGAATACAAGCGGAGCATACAGCCATTACCTACCAACTGGAGGGAAGAGGCTGATGTGGATCAGTCTCCTGAATGATCTCACCAGCTATCATCCTGAATGAATCCCACATAGCCCATGCTATATCATCAAAGAAGGTCCCCATCATGTCCCTCACATGTGTTTGGTGCACATTGGTAATGACCTCCCTGATCGCCTCCCGAAAATCATTTCTGTCATGGCCATGGGGACATCTCCTCTGAGGTGCATGTAGGATGGCTTGAGCAGGGGCAGGTCCTGGCTCCTCATTGTCATCATCATTGTCACTGTCTTCTTTGGATGATTCGGGTGGAGGCCTTGCATATGCATGTCATTCTCTTCAGATTGTTGAACGTCCTCGGGTACTATGCTCTGCAAAGATTAATTGCAAAAGACAACAGAAAATAAAACAATGTCTAGCATGCAGAAAAATCCCATGAAAATCAGACCACAACATAATATTAAATTGATGACAATTTACATAGGGACTGAAACACAGCCATTATGGACAGAGTTTCCCATGGCTCAAAATGTCATACTCCTAAACAGGGCAACATTATTCTTTCCTGGTCAATTCTATATGCTTAGACACACACACACACACACACACACACACACACACACACACACACACACACACACACACACACACACACACACACACACACACACACACACGTGTCATTAGCATTGTAAAAATGTATGAATGATCAACAAACATATTTTACTGTCTGCATTCAGTAATGTATATGAGCAGACACAACATGTCATGTCATATAAATAATGGGAAAGATATCGGAGACTATTGTGGACAATGGGTCCAACATTATGACAGCTTTTTGAGCCAGGCAGCATGCTATTTGGCTGAACACACATCAATATGATGAGTACAACACTAAAAACAATGGGATATATTCAATCAAAACAGCTGTACACATATCAGAATGTAATATATCTGTTAATGGTAGTATTGCAGGTTCCCTATTACGAGAGCAAAGGTCTGTTTAAGTGAATACATAAACGTCGACACATATTGTATGAACTGGCATTACAGTGAACGTCCAAAACCACAAATTTGGAAATTTCGAAATACCATGGTTGGCCCATCTGTGGTATAGCTCCATAAGGTTAGTGTGCGATATGTACGGACCTTAGGGATAGGGTGCAGCTTAAGGTAAGTGCCTAGATAGTTAATGTATGTAGGATTTAGTGTAGGGTTAGGAGTAGGGTTTTGTTAAATGTATGTATGTGGATTATTTATTTTGTTTGTGTATATTTTCGTAGGGGAAGTGTGCGGTAGTTATGGACCTAAGGGTTAGGGAGGGTTAAGGATAGTGCATAGCTAGTTGTGTATGTGGGGTTTAGTGTAGGGTTAGAAGTAGGGTTTTGGTGCTTTACTTTACGGTTATAAGTAGGGTTTGGTTAGTGTATGTATGTGGTTTATTTATTTTGTTTGGGTAGGTAGTATGTAGCGGGTGGTTGGGTTGGCCGACTATGACAGTTAGAGATTTAAACTTTCGCGGTTTAGTGCCTTCGGTATTCTCGCAGTTCATGCAATTCATGTCAGTGTTTTGGTATTTGCTCAAAAGGAGTTTTTCTCTGGTAATATAAACCTGCATTGCATATGTACAACTTTATACATTCTCATCCAAAATTGTCATGAATGAGAAGGCATACACATCAAATATTTTAGAAAATGATTGCTGATTATGTCCTGCCACTATCAAATGTGTACCCGCTCAAGTGTCGGTCAACCTAGTTTGGACAGAAACAATACCAATGTTGACTTGCAGAGTGTGCTCATTATGAACAGTTACTCTCAAATGAGTACCTGCTCAAGTATCACTTTACCTAGGCTATAAGCAGTGTTTTTATAAACGCACGCATGATGTATGAGGCAGGTGCAATACCAAAGTTAAACTGAATGTCGTAATCTGCAAACAGCTATGCTAACAGTGTTACCATAGACTCCCCATCTCACTTTGAAAAGGCAGGCTGTGCACAACAGATCAACCATCACAAACCACAACCAGACACACAAGTGCAAAACCATCATAAATGATAATCACAGCACTTGCACCTATATACAAATCATCCACTTTATAACCTGTGTGCCAGATGCACACAACAAACTAATCTTTATTTTGCGGATGTATTTATAAAAATATGTGTTGACAAAAAACAGATCAAAAATCCAAACTATATCAACACTTTAAGTTGTATACACATTTGTAGTGAAAGCTAACTTTTCCTGATTTCACTTACCTTACTGATGCATGATGGTTAATCTTACATTCTAATCAATAAACATGTATTTTTGAAAAATACAGGCCTGAAAACAATGGAATATATATCTTATTTCATAAAATACATGAAATATGCAACACCACTCTTTCCTCTGCTGCTCTTCAAGCCTGTGCATCCACTTAGTGCACATCACTCTATTTCAACTGCAGTCCTCGTCATCTAGAATAAAAAAGAAAATATTTAAAAATTATTAGTTAAATAACAAGAATAAAGATTTCACAACACACTTGTAGACTGTTATTCTAAATAACCTCAGTTTAGCACCATACTCAGTTGACATTCAGGTGTCAACATCTTTGAGCATAGATTGAAGAACATGAGATTTAAATTGGCCGATACAGAGTCAATGTTATGACATCATCCGGATGGGGAATGGGACTGGTTTAGGATTATAAACTATGAACATGTGCTGCTCATGTAGCTACACTGTTTCCAAATTACATTCAAGTCAGTGCTGTGTTCAGAGAAGCTAACAGTAATTGAGCTAATCCGTTCCTCCCACAATGTGACAGTGACTTGTAACATCCAGCTTGTGTGAAAAGAACCATACATGTTGCTGTATATTACAGACACAAAGGTATGTGTGATGACCATTATTCCTTGATATTGCACATCACTAGTTAAAGACATACAAATTCCCTGTCCTTCTTTGCAACTGTTAGTGGGCCCATCACAGTCCCTCAAAATTACAGTTTGAGTCTGTTGTACAATTGACGTCAGTATTTCATGACAAAGCAGTGCTTCACAGCATTTTAAACAGAATACAACATTAACCTACTAAATTCCTCAGTCAGGATTTATCAAGATGAATTGGCACCTCTGTTAAATAGCTGATGGTAATGGAATGTTACTGATTACGGATGTATCAGTAGTAATTTGATAAAGAACTGAGTTATTCACAACTCTCAAATTATAAATGAATACCAATAAGTGTAAAATGCTTTGTAAAAAGAATGCTATGTGTATATGACATCAGTATAATAGTTTAAGATATATGTGTCCCCTTTCCAGACTTCAACAAACAGCTCACAAAACACAGACATGTTGATCTGCACCCTTACAAGCTTAGCTACCATTCAGCACATGCTCTTATAAATAAGCAGGAACTGCTCTTTAAACACAATTGCTCAACAACTGATATTGTTAGGCCATTACAGATTACAGCATTTTTCCTAGAAAATCTAGATCAGTGTGTCTTTACTTTGCACAACATAAAATATAATATAAACTATTGCAATAATATTCTTGATAAAATGGTGTGGGTTAAGTTAACCACAGTAACATGTTTTCCTATGTGGTTTTGAACCCAGAACTCACCAAAATACAGACATACAGGCCAATTATTATAAAGGACAAGCTAAATTGCACTTGGCTTTCATTAGGGATGACAGTTACTGCAGCTGTTATTAGAAATCCTGCAATGAACAGCAAAATATGGAAAATGCATACAATTTTTATACTTCTCATAGTGAGGACATGACAGGTGTCAACACATACATATGTTTAACCAATGTTACGGACATTAATTTGTACATTAATTAAACTTGTCAGTGTACTTGTGTAGGAAGAATGACGTAAGTAAGTTATATACTTGTATGTCTACCATCTTGTAATGGTCTAATAGGTGATACAGTGTGACTTAATGGAAAACTGAAAAATGTGCAGTCATCCTCAGCCTAGGTGCTATAGGCATCAGTGATACACAAGGACAGTGGCTAGGTGAAATTATGTAGTTAGATGTAGTAAAACATATATACATCTTCAAAGGACATAGTTTTGGTTATTATTTAATTATTCAATAAGTTAACAACATGGGAACTGAACCCACAGTCAAGACAGCAGCAATTACAAATATATATATATATGGATCCCTATCACAACACCGACATGCCACAAACCCGACACTCAAAACAATGACACCAAAACACCGAAAACGCACAAAACCGACAACTCACAAAACCGAACACCATAACACCGACACCCAAAACACCGACACACAAAACGTAAACTACACATAACACACAACTATACATGCACTAACCCTAACCCAAACCCTAACCCTAAGGTCCATCACTATTGCATACTTACCCTACCCGCACCCTAACCCTAACTCACTTAACCCGCCACTACACCTAAAGTCCGTCACTACTGCACACTCACCTTTCCCGCACCATAACCCTAAATCCCACACTATCTCACACTTACCTGTCTGTTCCCTAACGCTAAATCCCTCACTATCGCACACTTACCTGTCCGCTCCCTAATGCTAAATCCCTCACTAGCACACACTTACCTGTCCGCTCCCTAACGCTAAATCCCTCACTAGCACACACTTACCTGTCTGCTCCCTAATGCTAAATCCCTCACTATTGCACACTTACCGACTCGCGCTCACACGTTGCCCATGTCGGTGTTTCGGCTGTCGGGATTTCACATTGTTGATCATCTGTCTCGTCGGTCTTCTCGTGTTGGTCTTCTTAGCATCTGTGTTTCGGCGTGTCGATGAAGTCAAGGGGACCCATATATATATATATATATATATATATATATATATATATATATATATATATATATATATATATATGGATCTATGTCTATCCATTGAAATTACATTTCATTGAAATGTAAACCCTCAAACTCACTTTTGCGAAAGTGCATTTTGTCAAAAATGCACTTTTGCGAAACACAAAATAATAAAAACCAAACACAAAAAAAAAAAAAAAACACTAAATCATATTTATGCAAGGGGCAAGTCCCCCTGCACCCCCACATCCCCCTACTTAAATATACTAACTCCGAGATCACTCTACAGTGGGGAAAAGGATATATTCCCTTATCTCCACTGTAACGTGATTTGGTGAATCGGTTTTCGCGAAAGGGCACATTCGATGTAGTGCACTTTTGCAGAAGTGGGCTCGTCCTTCTGTTTGTCGATAAAGTGTTCTTTCGACAAACAGAAGGAGACCCATATATATATATATATATATATATATATATATATATATATATATATATATGCATATATATATATATATATATATATATATATATATATATATATATAAAATTATATATGGTTTCACTTCATAATCTTGAAATGCTGAAATCTCGAATTTCAGCATTTCGAAACTATGAAGCCGAACCATTCACAATCCCAAAGCCCACAATCACGAATAACAAAATCACGAACATATACATACACCATACACCACATAACACACACACCATTCCAACCACAGTACACAAACCACACAATCCTACACTACATATAACCAGGGGGGCAAGCTCCCATGCACCTTCCATATGGGGAGGCTGCACCCCCCACACCCCTTCACTTATATATGCCAACTCCGAGATTGCACATAATGAAAAAAAAACCTCACACCACAGCATTTTACATTCGCTCGCACACAAATACACATCACACATTCAGAAACACCAACAAATCCAACACTCACACTCATAGTTAGAACTCCCTACCCTTACCCACACATACAATGTACAAAAACACACACAAGCACTCACTCACCTTCAATTTCAGACACCATACCAGCCAAAAACTTCACGCAAAATACAGGAAAGGCATAAGCGTGGATTCAAGCTATTCAAATTCGATCTTATGCACTTTCGAGATTCTGCATTTTCAGCTTCATGGTCTCAGAATTCTGAAATTCGAGACTTCAACATTTTGAGATTATGAAGTGAAACCATATATATATATATATATATATATATATATATATATATATATATATATATATATATATATATATATGTATATACAATACACACTCCAAACTGTTCCAGCACTCAAAATAAATCAAATAGCCATGGTTGAATGAAGTTTATTAGGCAAACCTGCACACTGAGGATGCCTTGAGCGAAACCGAGTACCGGTCTGTGCTTTAGTTAGGCAGGTTTGCCTAATAAACTTCATTCAACCATGGCTATTTGATTTATTTCGAGTGCTGGAACAGTTTGGTGTGTGTCTTGGATGTATTTCAGTTCCGGGCACCTTTTTCAGTACCGCGCACTATTTTGTTGGAACTATATGTATATATATATATATGTGTGTGTGTGTGTGTGTGTGTGTGTGTGTGTGTGTGTGTGTGTGTGTGTGTATGTGGGGGGGGTCAAATAGTGGGAGTATAATGAAAAACTTTGAAATGTGCAGTCATCAGCTAGGTGCTATAGGCATCTGTGATATATTACGACAGTAGTCATGTGAAATTATGTATTTAAATGTGAAACATATGTACGCCTTCAATAGACATAGTTACTGTTATTGATTAACTATTAGATAAAATAACAACATGGGTATTTAACCCATAGTCGGAAGGACTGTGTGTACAAAGTTTAATGAACTATCCTCACGACCTAATTCTCATGACAGTTAAAATGTGCTTATAATAAGTGTATATGATATATATATGTATATATATATATATATATATATATATATATATATATATATATATATATATATATATAGGTGAACCAAATATCTGTCAAATCTATAAGAAAACTAAGAATATGTAGAATATTGGTACTTATTGTAGGGATCTATGGGCTGCCTCTGCACCTTGTTGACCCTCCTTTGAATCTCAGCTGCATCCCTGTGATGCAGGTCATCATAGCAGTGAATAACATGTACTCTAGTGTGGAAGATTCAAGTCCACTGTAGATGCTCCTTAGTGATCCAGTTACACATATCGATAATAGTGAAGTTCCTGGCCTGGCTCTCATCCTCTGCTCCAGTACTGCATAGACCATCAACATATGGGTCATCTCTTCCTCAGTCCAGTTAGGTGCATGGAGACTTCTCAACCTCCTCAAAGTCGCCATCATGATTAGTAATTATTTCAAATTAAAAAAAAAAAACAGAAACACAGAGAAATGGTCATTGAGGTACCCCTTAGTTTGCAGTTTGCAATCGTCTGATCAGTAAATGTATTAATATCAATATTTGAAAGTGGCTCTGATGTCATGTTCTAAGATTTTTGGAAGATATTGGGCACATGCTACATATGGTACCATTTACCAGTATCTATTGGGTGTTTACACAAGCCAATTTTTTTCCCAGTGCAAAATGGAGTTTTACGCAGATGTGCACAAATAGGATTCAAACCTTAAATTTTCATTAACCTCATTAGTTATATATGGCACAAATGGTACTTAAATCTGTGTGCACAAAAGGTGCACTTTGATTCTGTGAGTCTGAGAGGAACATTGGCAACTAGTAGAATTTATGCAGTATTATTAGTACATTTGCTAAAGTCAATCATTTCATAAGGTACATGCTTAAAGGCATATTTAACCCATATGTTAAGTTTTACAGAAGTTATCATAATTCCCTAGAGTAGTGTTGTCTTAAAGTTCTTGCATACAGGTGTAGCTCTTCTAAATTGTTTAGTTCACTCTCATGTGTAGTTGTATAAACAGACTTCCAATGCAAATGATAAGAGTATATGGAGAAGGATTTATGGATTATCCACAATTTTTGCTGGTAATTCCTTGCACTCTGTGGTCTACCTACAGAAACCTATGGATTACAACATTATCTATATCTAATATTTAATATTGATGTTAGAGATATTTATTAAATATTGATTCTAAAACAGTGTTATGCCATATTCTTATGCTGTTATGGTTATTTTTTTCAATGATGCTTTGTAACAAATGTGTTATTAGTACTGTATCAATTCACTATGGATCTGTACTACCTATGGAGCCAAAGGTATGCTGCTGCTTTCTATAAGTTGTTTAATTGTTAAGTGATTTAGTATTTAAGATGAATTATACACAGACTGTGGTGGTGAGATGCTGTTGTCTTTAGATCTGCATTCAACATATGTGTAATGTCAAGGGTTCAAGTCCCAGTCACAAAAATTCATGTTATTTTTACACATATTGTACAATACCCTTGTTGATACTTTTTGCATATCATGTCAGTATTTCTCACAGATAGTGTACTGATGTTTGCATTGCACAGGAATGCATACTGTTTATTTTGACATATGCTGTTCATTGAATCAAATGTATAAATGTGCTCATCCATGAGTCTTATCACATGTGTATCAATGTTATCCATATGACCCACCATCCTAGGGGGGACAACCCCCCTCCCCAAGGAAAATGAGATCATCTTTGATGCTCTCCACTAACATGGAAGGGAAAACCTAGGTTGTTCATGGGATACTGTGCGCAGAAATTAAATATGAATGGACCTCGCCAACATGATCAATGCCATTGGAGGACACAGTCAGTCCTGTGAGGCCTGTAGATGTTTCTGCTCAGACATGATTCGCTGTGCATCCAACAGAGTTACACATTATGAGAGTTTGAGGGATGCCACCATTGGTGAACCACCACTGATCCCTCAATGACATCACAGTATTTTTGGCCTCACCGCATACAGCAAGAGGGCAATGATGAATCCTTGGTGGTGGAAAAGAAGCGGCTGTTCCAGGATGGGCATGCATGTATCTGTGTTCACTACAGGGATGACTGTTTTTACAATTGCTGTATATTGCTTAAGCATGCACATTTGTGTATTCCTGTGTTTGATTTACAACAGCAGAGTTGAGCCATGAACAAACTTCCACACAAATTGAGGATGATGAATGTAAGCATAATTACATGTTTAGGTAGATCTGAGATATTAACAGAGCAGTGCAAATTGCAATTGTAATGTTTATTGCATTAATATTCACAGGTCTATCTACTTTGGGCCTACAGCAGAAAACAGCAGGTGAGTGTCTCTATACTGTTGCTGTGCATACTACCTTGTTGGTGCTCGCACCTCATGTAATAGAACTTCTGTTTATTGTTACATTGTTGTTTCCATAACCTTGAACACTGCAGGTACAGACGGTGGAGAGGCAAGACACACATTATCAAGTGAAGAAAGATCAGATATGTTACCATGACATCATCAGAGCTTTCAACAATGTTTAGCACACATGATGACTGAAATCTTTGTCAATATTTATTATTACAGGCCCTTCTGGTGTATAGTTGCAACATGTATCATGTGAGTATTTGCAGCGCATGTTAGTGTATTGTATATGTGATGTTGTCTGTATTAGTTTTGAGAACTACATAATGGTGCTGCATTTCCATTTACTTTCCCACTGCAATAACCACAGTACAAACCACGACCTCTACACAGCAGTGCATAAATGAGTTGTGAGTGTATGTCATACATTCAGTCTTTTTTAACTGTGTTCACCTGTTACATGTTGAAAATGATGTCATCAGTAATGTTTTTTTCCCCCTACACTAGCTGAAGTTCAGCACAGTGAATCAACAACAATATCCCACAAGCATTTGCCAGCTGTGTTGCTATGTTTTTATGCATCACATATGTCATGTATGTTAGCCATTTTAATTGATTATGTAGTTATGGTGTGCACATTCTGTGAAACATATACACATTAGATGGCAGGTGAAGTCAGCATTATTTGTAACATTGCAGTGAAACATATATGCCAATTATATTTTATACTAAGCATGTGTTGTAGGCACATTCTCCTGATCTGTATCTTTGTACCTTGTAGCACATTATCTGTCTTTATCATCCAGCAACTTTGATGTTGTTCATGGTGTATCTCAGCATGGTAGTATGGCCCTGGCACAGAAAGCATTGCTTTTTTTCAGATAGACCATTCATGAAGTTGACATGGATGTTGCACCAAATGTATTGCCAAATATTGCAGTCCAGCTGTCTATAGATTCAGGGGATGATGACACACTGAATGTTGAACAGGGTGAGGCCATTAATCAATACACCACAGTTGGGGGCACTGTTGCTGGCATATCCACACAACAACCAAGCACAGGTCATTGCTGTAGAAATAGGTAAGCAGATGTTGGACATTCCAAATGTCATAGAGTATGCACCTCCTGCTGTAGGCAAATGAACAGGCACAGTTCCACCATCTTTAATATGTCCATGCACTTGCCTGTGCCACAAATCATGAGGCACACCAGATACATGTCATACAGGAAGGACAACAGCACAGACGCAGTGAGATTATGGTTGCATTGGCTGCTCAGAATGAGACTACTAGCTGTTGTATGGTCAGTGGAAAATCTAGCCTCATGTTACTGCAGCAGTGTCATACTACTAATAAGATTCTGGGTTCCATGACTATGCACAGAAGATTGCAACATGTGGGGACAGACCACCTGTCCACAGAACCACCATTATCTATTGAGAATCTCTGTCCATGGTCCAGCCTGCAAAGTTCTCAACTGCTGGCACATCTGCTGAGGTCCCACAAGTCACAAAGCCTTCAGTTCGAAGTCATGCTCCTTCATCTGAACATGGTGTTGTATCCCTATCCATCTCCTCTGTGTAGCAAACATGGCAGGATGTGTCTGTATGTGACTGTGGCAGGGCAAAAATCATGAAGTCAGACATTACCAAGATCGACCAAGACTGCGTTAAGAGTGTATCCAATAGTCTACAATACATAGCTGACTCATTATTTCAATACCACTGTGCTGTGATATGGGTTTCTGAAATAAAAATGTCTGCATGATGTTGTGCATAATTACTCCTTTTTCATGTTATGATATTGTACAAATATGTAAGTGTAACGCTGATGTGTGCCCCTTATTGTTGGACATACAACGATAAAACGGAATGAGTGTGTATGAATTGATGTGTTGGTTGTGCCTTGAATTGCTGATTTTATTTTTAACACATTTGCATATGTTCATCTTGGAATAGGTTAGGCTCATGTTATGTGTGATGCTCAATGTGCATATTAGTAGGTACTTGCCATTAGATGCAATGTGTGTTGCTGTTGTGAGGCACCACCTGAACATCAATGTTTAATCTGTGTACTCCTATATATGTGGTTTGTCATGACTCAAATGTCTGGTTTAGAGGCTGCTTTGTAGCCTTGGCCTGCACTTGTGGTCACACACTACACTATCTACACTTGTAACTTACATCCTCTGTTTCTTCCTACTCCTCCTCTGATAACTAGGGATGTCTTATTCAGACATTTGTGGTTCTTGTGGTAGTTCACTCACATCTGCAATTGGAAGACCACCATGTGCTCGGGTTAGCATGTTGTACAGCATGCCACACACCGTTATCATCTGTGCTGCCTTCTCAATTGTGTATTGCAGTGCACCCCTGGGTGTGTCCAGACATCTGAACCTAGCTTTCAGTATACCAAACATGTGCTCTGTGGTGCTTCTGGTTTTTGTGTGTGCACTATTGTAGGCTTCCTGTGCAGGACTGGATGGATCATGGTATGGGTCATTAGTCACAGCTCAAGAGGATGACCACAGTCACCTGATGAGGGAGTAAAACACTTTTGTTCAGGATTAATATTGTTGACAGGAGGATCCTTCATTTACATCCTAGCTGTGTGCCTGTACTTACCCAGAAGCAATCCCAATGGAATTTCATCTTGCTGGAATGCATCCCTGTGTTCACTTTGCCTCCAAATGGCAGCATCATGGACATTTCCACGGTGTTTTGCCATCATGTTTGTTATGCTGCCATCTGCTGCACATACAACTTGGCATTTAATGGATGGCCATCCCTTTTTCCTTATATAGTAGTCTGATTCTGGATGTACTGGTGTCTTGATAGGTATGTGTGTGCAATCTATTGCACCAAGTACATGGGAGAAGTTTGTGATGTTGTAGAACTGGTGTATTACAGTTCTCCAGTCCTTGGGTATGGATGGAAAGTGTAGGTAGTCATACATCTTGATGCACATTACTGCCAGACGTTTGGCCAGGATACAACTGGCAGTTGTCTGTGATACTCCTACATCACCCCCATGTGTCTCTGGAATGTCCCAGATGCGAGTATACTATAACTCTCAACTGTACAGATTTTCACACAAAGTCCAGATTTTTCCCTCATGTTTTTAGTTTGTTACTCATAAAATTGTGTTTTTCTGGCAAATCATTGCTAAATCGTTGAGGACTGAAACCAGAAAATAATGACAGAAATTTGAGTTTCAGAGTTTATACCCTTCAAAAAAGTCATGCTAATGCAAAACGTGTTATTCTATCTGCTTTATGAGTTTGTAAGAACAATATTTAAAAATTGTCCCTATTTTTAGGCCTTTGTTCCCCCATATTATTTATGGGTTTGTCCAGATTTCTTGCTGCAATAGGTTGAGAGCTATGCAGTATACCCAGGCTGAGACACACTTTGATTTCAAGGGGGATGGGGTTTCCTCACAGGGTCTGCACAGATGTGTGTGGGGCACACATGTTACAGACAGCCTGCACCATTTCCCTGACTAGATGGTATCTGTCAATTGTATGCTGGTCTGACAACTGATTTACTTGCAGCCTTGCTCTAATTCAAGCTGGCTGCCTTCTGGGACGCACAGCCACATCATCATTTATAACTTCCATCACTGCTGCTTGTTGCAGTTCATTAACAGCAGGTTGCTTTGTTATATATATATTTTTCAGTTTTGCTATGGATTTCACTGTAATCCATAGTATTTGCCTGAAATCCTTGAGGTCCGTAATGTATGCCCTGAAAATTTTGGACGTGAAATTGGTGTAGATGTTTGTCACAATTGAAATGCATTGTGTGCACACAATGTGATTTGGAATCACACTGGCATGTGGGGAATACCTAATTATCCTACGCTGAATACGTAAGTAGATGGTCTGCCTTCAGTCTTCTGGAATTGTGTCTACAGCAGGTGCTCTGGAATCTTCCTTTGGCATGCTGCACTGTCCATAAATACCTTCCATGAACTTTAAAGAATCCAGTCCACAGACCTTTATCTTTTTTTTCTCCACTCCTCCTCTTTCCCTTTACTACATGGGTAGCTCTTCTTTCCCCTCAAAGAGGAGGATTCACAAAAGCCACACTATTCTTTATTTTTTAAATAAACTTTATTAAACATGTCATCGGCATTAAGATATGATAAATAACATTATCAAATAAATAATATTTTAAAATTGCCATCATTCACATTGTTGAAAATTATGTTAAAGAGCTTGTAAGCAAAATAAGTTAGGTAACATAAATTGGAATTGATTGAATATCTAGAATGCATTATATGCACTTAATGATTCGGGTAAAACAAAAAGCTGAGCAGGAAATACATTCTATGGCCTACACAACATTAGTTATGTAAACAGCAAAGCATATTGAGACAACACCATAGGTTATGTTATTTCTTAAAAACTTATAACTTTTTGTGAGAATTAACTTTGAAAAGGGGCTTTTGTTTAGAAACTGATTTCCACACTTTATTGAGAGTTCTTCCATATTCCTCAAAAGTTTTGTAGCAAAACTGTTCATCCAGACAGTGGAAAAACAAATATTATCTGAGTAGTAATATAAAATCAGAATAAGCAATAAACCATTTGCAGCCAAAGCCATTTACAGTGATATTATTTTTTTCAAGTTATTGACCACAAATGGCCATATCACATATTTTCATTTGTAGGCCAGGAAGATTTAAAGCATTATCAGCAAATAAATTATGTTTTCATATTAAACAATGTGCAGTATACATTTTACACATTAGTTCCAGTTTATGGAGGGAAGGGTAGGCGCTGTGGAGCAAAATAAACTGATGGCATATACATTTATGAAAATATAATTTTTATAAGTACTCATGAAATTGACTTCCTTTTGGGAAAAATACTGTTCACACTATTTATGTCCAATACTTCAAATCATGCTAGAGTTATATGGTGAATTTACTACTGACTTGTATTCTGAGGATAAATAATACTTCTTATCTGTACAATTAAACCATGAAGCGCAAACTTAAATTTATTCAATTAAAGCTAAAGAGAAAGATAATACTTTAAGAATACAATTGTATTATGTTTAGAAGCAGGGTAGCAGGTTTATTAATTTCCCAATGTAACCTGTCCTTTTCATAAGAGAACTGAACTCTTCTTAATGTTTTATAACAAAATATTAATTAACTAGTGAACTGAGACTATTTTAGGGGCTTATTATTAATTGATATCTGAGGGTTTTTGAAATGTTGCTGATTTAACATGATTTTTTTTCTAAATCCATCCCTTGGATGAGATGTTAAACTGAATCCCCAACTATTTAAGTTGGATGCAAATCATGTAGATGCAAAAGGTTTCAGAGTACTTAATGAAAAGGGTAGGGTAATTATCCTAGTTCCGTGGCACATTTCCCAAAGTCAATATGAATACAACCTTAACTATTCCCTATAAACAAGTCATATGCCTACTGGGACAAAGAATCCAATGAAATATAAATTAAATAAATTGATCAAAATAAATAAAAATATATATAAAAAGGTAACAAGTCAATCTTCTTGAGGAAATTATGACCATCTATAAACAGATGTTTAACAGATGAGAGGAGTTTTTAAATTTGGATTGTTTATTCAATAAGGGAAGCAGTCTTAGCATTAATTCCTAAAACAGTTATTAGGAATCTGGCTGTCATTATACAATATGGTATGAATTATGTTTGACTCAAAATGACTGTACAGTTTGAATAAAACTGATGCATTGTAGAAAAGTTGGAGCTTTAAAATTTTGAGACCACTTTTGTTTTTCAGATCCAATTGACTATTCAATTTTATGAGGGATATTGTTGTCCCAGGGAGAATTTGAAATTGTTCTGTTGCCTGAATTAAACAGAGAGAGCTGAAGTCATAACATTTTACCACACTGAGCTAAGTGAATTTGTGCAATGAGTGACCATGCATAAGGTAATGAAGTACCATGTATTCTAATGAAGGGAAAATTGCAGCATGGTTATGAAATGTTTAAACACTGTGTAGCATTACATTTGATTTGTACACTGCTGGATGCTTGTGCTCAAGTAATGTAAGGTAGTGAACAGTGTTAGGAGTTGCTACAGCCATTGTAAACCTTCTATCTGCAAGCGATTATCATAGCTGCTGCTGTAGCTGATGGTAAACAATGTTGTCTTGAGAGGGGCAGGGTTTACCAGACAAGATTAACATTTTATGTCCTCCATGACAAGAGCATAGTGGGCCATTCCTCTGTGGATAGGGACACCATGCAGCAAACAGTGAACATGTGTCAGCCGTGACTGTATCACCATGGAAGAAGTGGAATACCTATCCCAGTGACTAATGAGGTATTTGTTGCCTTACACTTATTAGCTACAGGGATCTTTCATACTGAAGGCACAGAAGGGGTATCTCAGGCATCTGCCTTGAGAATACTCCACCACTTCTTTAATGTCACATTTCAGCATGTGGGGGAATATGAGGTTTGCATGGACCACAGAGGCGAGAACAAAGAGTATGTGGAACTTTTGTGCCATAGCCCACTACTCTGTTGTACTGGGTATCGCTCGTCTTGTGTAGCTAGTTAAGACAAAGAGGCTCGGGTGTTTGTTTATATACTTTATTATATACAAACACATCAGGATTGATAGGAGCAACATAAAATATAAATGAACGAACTAGTAGCTGACTGACTAGTACACATACATACATGCTTACACCTCTGCAACTCACTATAAAATGGTAGTCTTGCTTGCATGTGCTCAGTATTTATATACACATGCTAGCTCACTGGAAAGTTTCTTAAAGGAGCATACACACTCAGATCTACATCCTCCCTCTTTATGGTGCTGTCTTGCAATGATAATGACTTTTGAATAGGCATGCAAATTATATAGACAATAATGAATAAACAACATTCATGTCCAAATTGCTGTGTATCTGGAACATGGTCTAGAAATGTGACCTGATGTAGTAATGCAGCAGTTAGGACTGGGTTTAGCAATTGGGCAGTCACAGGTAAACAATCTGCTGTAGGACTCTTGGGGATATTCTCATTAACAGAGATATTTACTGGAATGTCCTCTGATACTGGAACATTGGATAAGTTACTCTGAGAACTAGAATCTTTATCACAGACAAGATGCTGCAATGCTGGCTCTGACTTAAATGTTTCCAATTCCATCTAAATTTTATTCCTTGCAGTTCCACAACATACAATCTCATCTCCAGACATAAACTTTTCACAACCCTAATCTGATCAAAACCTTTTGTTAACTTCATCCTCATTATCTCCCCTTCTTGTAATGGATTGAGAAGTTTGCTGGTCTAATCATAATAGGACTTGTGGGACAAACGTTTTTTCAGAAGTTGAGCTTTCATTGCTTTGTTGTTCTTAGCACTTGGAACTAACAAATTGCTACTGATTAATATTGTGGTTCTGGTTTGTCTCAACATAATTCTCCTGGCAGGCAAACCAAGATGATTATCGCGAGGAATGTTTCTGAGATTCAGAAGATTCAGAAAAAACATCAGTATTGTCTCATTTCAACTTCTCTAACAACTTTGTACTTTGAACTGCATGTTCTGCCAAACCATTTGATTGTGGGTACTCAGGACTACTCGTAACATGAATAAAGTTCCATTCTTCAGCAAATCTCTATAACTGTTGGCTTGTAAACTGTGCACCATTGTCAGAAATAACTTTGTAAGGACTACCATGGACAGAAAAATGTCTCTTCAACTTAATAATGACAGTATTGGATGTGAAGTTAGGAAGTAGGCCAATATCAAACCAATTTGAATAAAAGTCTAGTAACATCAAATAATGTTGACCATTCTATTTGAAAATATCTGTAGCTACTGTCGACCAAGATAGTTCAGGAATCTGGTTTAGCTGAAGTGGTTCTTTCTGTTGATGCAGTTTTGTACTATTACAAACATAACAGGATGAAGGTACTCTCTCAATATCACTTGACATAGAAGGCCAAAATACTAGTCCTCTCAGCCTGCTTTTGGTAGAATCAGTTCCTGGTTGGCCACGATGCAAGATGTTAATATACTCTTGTTGCAAGGATTTTGGAACAATCAGTTTTGGACCTTTCCTGATGATACCATTGTCAGACAAAATCTCATCCCTGTATAGAAAATATGGTTGCACTTCTAGAGGTAAACAATATTGCTTTGATGGCCATCCTTGACTGATAAAGTGGTTGAGCTTCTGCAGAATTGGATCTGAAGCTGTATAAGTTCTAGGCTCATCAAGACATGTGGAAGAAACATTTCTCACTTCCATTCCTTCAAAATCAGGTTTCTCATTCTCATGCTGTTCAGCATTTTTTTCTGGTTGATTTGGATAAAGTATCATCAAGATAAAGAAGCATTTTGTGTAAACAAGATTGAAATTATTCTTTTACAATTTCAACATCATGTGTTGCAATCTCACAGGACTTCTGTGCATAGGCTTTCTCAAAATAGTGATTAGAGGTTGGTGGTCAGTCTCAATTTGAATAGGTTGGTCATAAATATAATTATAGAACTTTTAACATGCAAACACAATTGCCAAGAGTTATTTCTCTATCTGAGCATACTGAATCTCAGCTTGGGTTAGAGTTCTTGATACATAAGCTACTGGTCCACCATCTTGAATAATGGCTCCACCAAGACCAAAATTAGAAGCATCACAAGAAAGAGTTACTTTTTTTGAACATCATAGTATCTTAAAGTAGGTGGACTGGCAATTTTCTGTTTTAGGACATCAAATGCTCTTTGGTGGTTTTCTAACCATGACCAGGTTACATCTTTGCATGTTAACTCTCTGAGCGGTGCTGAAAGTTGGCTCAAATCTGGAATAAACTTGACTTGATAGTTGATCATGCCAAGAAAATGTTGTAGGACTTGAATATTATCTGGAGCTAGCATCTCAAGAATTGCTGTTTGCTTGGAAAGATCTGGTTGTAAGCCTGAACTGGTAAAGAAATGGCCAACATAAGTTACTTCTCATTGCCTGAATTTGTATTTCTGAGGAATCAGCTTAAGATTCACTTCACAAGCTCATTCTGGAACTTCCTTGAGGTTTCTATCATGTTCAACTTCACCATTGCCTCCTACAGGAATATCATTTGCTATAATAGTACATGGATGGCCAGAAATAAAATTGTTCCATTGCACACTGAAAGACTTTACTGGCAGAATTTATCCCAAATGGCATTCTCAAAAATATGTATCTGCCAAAAGGAGTACTGAAAATGGTTAGCAATGAAGATCTTCCATTATGAAAAACTTGCCAACATGAACTTTTTGCATCTAAGACAGAAAAAAAGTGGCATTTGGAATAAGAACAGCAACTTTTTCAACTGTATGCATTGCATGATGAGGCCATTTTAGTGCTTTGTTCAAGTCTCATGGATCAATGCATATTGTAGTATCATCTGAGATTTTCCTATAAGCTACTTCCATGGAGGCTACCCATTCAGTTGGTTCTTCTACTGTAGAAATCACTCCTTTCTGCACCATACTGTCTAGCTCAGCTTTGACACTACTCTGCATAGCTACTGGAACATTCCTTGCTGGTGTGATGACTGGGCTGACTTCAGAGTCTAACTTCATGGCGTACACAACTGGGAGTTTGCCAAGTTTATCTTTGAAAAAAATCAGCATCAGTAGAAAAAAGTAGTCTGGACAAAATTAGAACAGTTGCCTTCCAAGCTTACATGGTGGATTTCCTTATTAAATGAATGCAGTCCCATTTTCAAACTGTCTCTGAGGCCTAATAGTGACTGTATGTGCCTTTTGACTACATAAAATTGCAAGGCATAGTTATTCCCAGCAGAGTAACATAAAAGAACTACTGAGCCTTTGGTTTGAAATTTTTCACCACCATAATCAACAAGCTTTGCACACTTTGCCAAATGAAGCTTCTCACAAGCTCTTATTCTAGCAAATGTTTCTGCTGACATAACATTACACTTTGGACCAGTATCTACTTTGAGCTATGTGAGTCTTCCGTTAATCCAAGTAGTGCAAAATACTTCATTATATGGCATTCACTGTTTCACCAAGCACAGGCACACCATCAACATAAAAAGTAGCTTTGTGACTGATTGACTTATCTTTTCAAATGTTCTCTTTTAATAAAAGAACAGACCTCTTTGGATTTGCAAAACCTTTGAAAATGATTCCACTTGTTACATCTGTGGCACCGCTGACCAAAAGCTAAGCACTTTTCTCTTTTAGACTTATGATTTCAACCACAATTACGACAGTTGACTATGAGGCTAGATGAGGGCACATACTTTGAGTTTTCTGGCTCATCCTTGTGCTTTATTGATCATGTCTACTTTACAGAGCACACATTGGAATTTGCTAGAATGGTTCTAGGTTTCACTGAGATTGGGGCTATGGCAACTCTACCCTTTAGCCTGTATCTTTTAACCACATGCTGCATACTATTAACATTAGCTTTGGAAGGTGCTGGAAGCTTGCATTTCTCATTTTTATGTATGTTTGTGTGCTTCTTTTTGAGTTCATGGATTTGACAAATCTCTATGCCCTTATTCAAAGTTAAAGCACTGTCTCGAAGCAAAATCTTTCTCACTGCATCATCTTTGATACCATACACAAACCTGTCTTTTATCAACTCATCCCTTAATTCACCAAATCTGCATGTTTTAGCCTTGTTTCTCAAATCAGTTATATATGTTGCAAACATGTCACCAGGCTTTTGATCTCTTATGCAAAATAAGTGCCTTTTCATTGTAATATTCCCTTGAGGGTTACACATTTTTCCAAATTTACATTTTAAGCACTCTGGTCTTCCCTTGTTTCAGCCAGTACCATTATATGGTGGTTTTTCCCCTCCTCTGCATATACAGCAATTACATACACAAATAAACGCTCTCTTTCAATGGCTTCGAACCAGGTAAGTTAAGTAAAATAAATGGCGTTGTATGTGCGTCTTTCTCAGATACTGCTGCCTGGATGAAAATATCATACTCTTGATCAAACATTCTCCAGTTTTCTGCAATATTATTATCAAATACAAGTGGAGCAGGTCTGTGAAGTCCTTCTGCCATGTCAACAATTTATGCTTAAACACAATGCAAAATATGGCCCTTGTAATTATGTACAAACATGCACATATGGCAGGTACTTGTAACAACATTTGAATGCACAATAAACTCTTCAAAAGACTATACATTGCAAAATGTTCTATGAAAAGGCTGTATTTTGTGAAATAACTGCACTGTAATACTCCACAAACTTGAAAACATTTTGTACACTTTGGATATTGCAAATAGCTTTAGTTAATATGAAAAGTAGCACATAGCAAAACATGCAATTCAGATATTGTTTCAAACACTTTTGTAACTATTTTGAACATTTTTATCAATATGTTGCAGTTTTGGACATTTTGTTTAAGAAATTTGTTTTCAGCATTCTAAGTGCTTCATTTTATATTCTTTGAGTAAAAAATATTTATGCAACTTTTAGTACCTGCAATTTGTTTCTGACCTGTTCTGCGAGTCGTTTCAGCAGTATGGATAATCCACTCCTATACAGTCCCCCAAGTTTAACTGTGTGCCTCAAGGTCTTGACTCTGGATCCCATTCTGACACCATGTTGCTCATCTTGTGTAGCTAGTTAAGACAAAGAGGCTTGGGTGTTCATTTATATACTGTATTACATAAAAACACATCAGGATTGATAGCAGCAACATAAAATATAAACAAACTATCTGGCTGACTACTACACATACATACATGCTTACACCTCTGCAATTCACTATAAAATGGCAGTCTTGCTTGTACGTGCTCAGTATCCATATACATGTGCTAATGTGCTAGCTCACTGGAAAACTTCTTAGAGGTACATACACACTCTGACCTACACTAGGGGCCATAGACTGTAGCCATTGCAATACAGGCTCCCATATGAAATATAGACTCCCACCTGATGAACTGGGAAGGAGGCACATGAACTGCAAGGTGTATCTCTCCATCACAGGGTATTGTCTTCAATGTTTGTGCATGCCAGTTAAGCAGTTGCCAACACTCCCAAATATGGTACACATGCAACCTCTATAAATGGTTTCAAGTGCTGACTTCCCACGGAATATTTGGGGTGATACTGGATATGCCCTGAAATCCTGGATTTTGACACCAATTTAAAATCATAATCAAACTGACCATAACAGCAATTATGTCATAACACAAACCAGAAATATCACAAAACATGTTTTTTGGCTGCTGAAGTCATGGTTTTGCTGACTGGATAGAAAGCAGTGGTGCCTGCTAGTACGACTCTGTCACATGTGCAAAATACTTAGTGTGTGTGCTATACTATGCAATGTTACAATCAAGAAGCAGTTATAACAGAATGATCCTTTGCTAGTACCACAGTTCTCACCACCACCAGATACCATAGTTCTCGGCATCACAGCCAGTAGCAGTTGGGACAGATGAGAAGTAAGATGAAGAGCCATCAACAGGGGTGGTCATGCCAAATGGGGGTAGGCACAGGGTTTTTCAGCATAACTATGTAAGAGTTAAGCAGATGCATGCAGAAATATGATGTATTCAAAACAACAGACAATGCTTACCCATGTATAGGCAGGCCATACTACACATCAGACATAGGCAACCCAATGTATAAAAAGCATTGTACAGTTATCACCATTTGCACAAGTGGAGAAAGGAGCCCATAGCTATACAAGAGCTAAGAAGATAGGATTCAGCAAGAATGATGCACGCAAAAACACCAAACTGTGCTTAACCATGCATAGGCTGGCCATGCTATGCATCAGACAAAACAACCCAAGTATCGATATAGAAAGTTCAAGGCACAATTTTCATCATTCACAAAGGTGGGTGTGAAGAGTATGCTAATTATGTTTCATTCCATCTTAGTTTCTGAATCACTCAATTTGTGCAATGAGCAAACCAATAAATATTGTATTGAGTTCTGCACCATGCCATGTGCAGGCATGAGCACTTCAGGCTAGTTTTCTGCACACAGGAGGCTGCCCAGATTACAGTGGTAGGGAAATTGTCAGATTTACCTCTTTATGAAGAATGTTCCTCAGTGTAAGTTTTAAAGAGCTATGTTCCTTGCATTTCCACACTGAAAAGTTCTGTCACACATTCAAGTATTGACAATTGTTTTAACTGATATCCATGTTAAATAATACTGAGTATCATTTCAGCAAAAGAATAATTAATGACAGTGAAATTTCACATGTTAACCATGTTGTGAGAGTACTACATGTAGTTGTTGGTAAACTGTTAGAAAGTATTCCACATCTTGCACATTTCTTCAACATTGTGAACAAGTAATGTTCTACAGTCTGTAGCTGGAAGTGTTTATGGTATGGAGTTGCTATCACACACATATTCTCATCAACAAAATAGGAGAAGAGAACTGCCATGCCTCATGCCTATAAGCACCACTGGAACCATAATAATACTGTACCAATTTTTTATTATTTTGCCAACCATTGTGCAAGTAAGGTGCTTGCCGGTGTGCAGAAGTTGAAAAATATGCAAAATCATTTGAGCACCAATTCCCTGCCATTTTTCTAGAGATCTTTGAAGGTGAGACTATTATGAGCAGAGAATGTATTAGTAGTGCTCCTTTTAGAACACAGAGGTAGTGTAAAAAGGAGCCCAATTTTTTTTCTGGACATTGTCTATAAGGAGTACAGCCACAGGCTCCTGTAGGGAGGCTATATTGGATCACAGTATATGGCTGATGCCTGTAATACTTTGGCAAAGACTGCTAGCCATACTACTGGCATACTATGCATGGGTGAACTGTGCTGTCGACTTGAATGGATACAAGTTTGAACTCCTTGGTTGATGTGATGATAAAATTAAGATGTGGCTACCACCTCCATACTGTAAGTGTAACATAGTTTACCTATTCAAACACCCTGCCATTGCATGGTACCATTTCCTTCTGCTTTTTCTTTAACAATAGCCCCTGCAGAAATTGAAAAGAATAGGATGATGCATACATACATACTAGAGTACAGTGGACAGCACTATAACAAGTACAGCTGCAGTTGTGAAATATGTGTTTCTTTGCACAGTGACAGTTGTAGCCATTAAAAACAGTAGTATATAAGATTTAGATAGTGCTACCTGTCAGTGGTGGCATAACTTACTGAGATTAGTACAACTGTGTGATGTAAGACTTTTGATTATGCATGCCACACTCTGTGCAGATAGAGAAGGGTGTCATTATGTTAAGTCTGTATGAATTAAGAATGTTAGCATGGCAATGCTTTCAACACACCACCACAAAAATTGCTGTTGTCATGACATAATTTTTATGTGTAATCCCAGTAAATATGATTGCACAACTACAAGATACACATACATTCTAGCCATAATTATTACCAGGCTGTGAACTTCACAATATACAGTACACAATTTCAGTCAAAATATGTATCACTCGGGCTTGACACTTTTATTGTGTGATGAGCATGTTTGTCATGTAAATTTACAGCTGCATTATAGTCAAAACTACAATAGTATTACTGGATACAAGCATAGATATGCTGTCCTGATAAATTGTTCCTGCATTTATCATGCACTTATGACAGACTGCATATGATGATGATTTTTGCCATACGCACCCACACCCCAAAATACAATTACACAGGCAGTTTGAAGACATAACTGTCTAGGCCCTACTATTTAAAGCTTGTTTTCCTTCCCTGTATTATGTGTATGAACATAGTTAAAATGCAATTTCATTGCTTTTTTATATCTCTTCCCTCCCCCTTTTTGTTACTGTTCATCCTCTTTTATACATTAATTTTTTATGTCTCTCCATTTCCATTACATGCAGCAGCACAGCATCCTACACCTACCACACCACATAGCCTGTTGTCCCCCAAAGGATGCAGCAGCAGCAGCAGTGCCAGCTCCACCAACAGATGTACATATATATATATCTGTCTCCCAGCCTGACAGAATTGCCTTCTCACCTCCTGCCCTACCTGCACCACCTTCAGCAGGTTTCCCTGAACCAGGGGATGGTACAGTATTACACAATGGTAGCAGTGATGGCAACAATATAAGTGGAGGTGACACTTTTATGCATCATTAAGAGCTAACAAAGCTTGTAAGGAAGATGCTAGGCAAGGTGTTCAATGCCCACATGGATCATGCTCCACCAACTAATTGAGTCAAATTCCTGCCCAGTGCTTCTCCAGATTATGATGCAGAACCCACTGGTGAGATCTCCTGTTAGAGAAAGAAATCTCCATGTGTTTTAAAGCTGACAGATACTGCATCTTTGAGTATACAATCCTTTCCAGAAACCCACGGTTCCTTTTCTTTTGTGACTATAATCACCATTGTAAGTTATACAGTCCTTCTCTTACTATTGCCTGCCTTCACTTGTCTAATGCCTTCACTGTTGGGTCATTGTCCCTTACTGTTTTACCCACACCCTGTCAGTAATGCCTGCCTTCACATGTGACCTACCCTGTCCCTTATATCCACTTCCTACTTCCATCGTTCTTCCCTGACTTTCTTCTCTAACTTAACTTGACATATATATATATATATATATATATATATATATATATATATATATATATATATATATATATGTAAAATCTGGTTTACTTCCATAAGGTCACTTGAGCGAAAGTACAATGGCAAAAATTCAGCATGCCACTTCACAGATGTTTGAATGGCTAAAGTGTGAATGCACTGTGCCATTCAAATGAATGACATCTGTTTGACGTTGGGGTTCCACAACTTGAGTTTCGACATATTGCCTCAAACGTATTCTGAAATTCAGTTATCTCAGTTGATATCATGCACGATCGCACAAACCATTCTCGACCATATGAAGTTAAACCATATAATCTATTTATCTATATCTAATTAGCTAGGCTGCACATTTCACATGTTTCTTCAGTGATTAAAATGTTTGAATGATACTTAAATACACAATGAATTTCTGGGCTTTTGTCTTTTCCTGAAAAGATTTCAAGCCTGCATAAACTAAAGCACTGTTGGTGATTCCTTGCTGGGTGAGAAAAGTAAACCTATATTATCTGTTTTTAACTGATAAAGCTGCTTTCTGTTTTTCCTGCTCCATTCTGTTTTCTGTTTTAAGAAATCTGCTTGACCTGGTGTTTTTGTTCTATGTTAGAGATAGTCACTTAAATTAGCTAGGCTGCACATATCACATGTTTTTCATTAGTTAAATTGTTTGAGTAATATTTAAATAAACAATGAATTTCTGTGCCTTTGTCTTTTTCTGAAAAGATTTAAATCCTGTATAAACTAAACCACTGCTGGTGGTTCCCTACTATTTCTTCCCACCCACACTCCACTTTATTGATCTGCTTTTTTAACCTGGTGATTTTAAGCTGCCCTCCCCTACTGTGAATTGAGCTTAATAAGCTCCTCGCTTTCTTCACTGCTGTTGATATTTTGAATTATTTATTTGCCTTTCCTTATGCTTATATTGAAAAAGTGCATTTTGCCTCTTACTGTCTGCTCTATTGATTTACCTGCTCTGAATTCATTATCTAGATTGCTGCTAGATAAAGTAGTGTATTTTTATACTCTAGGAAGCACTTGTTTTTTTTTTTGCATCAAACAGGTCAGTGGTTTTTCCATCTAGTGCACTTGCAGGTAGCCTGGTCTGTTTAGGCTGGGGAAACACTTGGGATTTCTGCATGTAGTTTTATTGGCTGGAGGGTTTATTAATCAGCTTATCTTGTTTTTAGTGCCTCTATAAATTCCATACAATTGAGTGTCTCTTGGCTGATTTATACAAAATGAAGACTCTTATTGAATAATTACACTTTTATAAGCTGTTTAAAGTACACTGCTGTATCTGTATCTTTAAGTTTGTTTGTGGTAGCATTTCACTCCAGACACTTCTTTACTGTGCTTTTACATTAAGAGGACTGGGGTTATTCATCTATTGGCAGTATGTGTTTAACTGGTCTATCTGAGCTGGGAAACACACAAAAGGGCCCTAAGTATCATTTTGCACTTCTCTTATACACTATTATACTTCAGCAGTATTAAAACATGTATTGCCAGCTGATGCTTTAGGTAGTTAATTGCACTGTATTACATTGTATCTGTTAGTTGCCGGGCTGTTGTAGGTAGTTTACATGGTCATGTTACAGTTGGGCTCCAAATCAGCTATTCTACATTAAGAATCTGTTTTTTCTGTACCTTTGTGGTAAGAGTGTGCTGATCTAACCTGTCTGAGGTAGGGGTTGCTGATGGAAGGCTTATTGTGTGCTTTCCTGATAGGTAGTTAGGTTAAAACTCATTTCTCTTTGCTCATATTTAAGCTTTGTACTTGCTTGATGATGCTTTTCATGCAGTGGTGGTTAGCAGTGCTCTGGTGTAGATGCAAAACCCTAGAAGCTCAGTTTTTCCCTAAACAGCTGTCAGTGAAACCCTTCCAAGCTTTTCTGCTACTCTAGGAGCAACTCAGTTGAGCACTCAGGTGCATTGTCTTATTAATCAACTTTAGCCTATGCAAATTATAAGTCCCTCTTGTAGTCTTGGCACTACCAGCACAATCCTGTCAAATTAACCGATTCATTTCCCCTATAAAACATACAGTAAGAAGCTGCTATCATGAATGGGCAGTTTCTCATCATCTCTCTGGCTAACTTGATAGACATGGACATCCTGAGGCAATGCAGCAATTGTCTTGTGTATACTGGCAGTCACTCACTCCTGAAACAAACAAATACTTTATATGAGAGATGTAGTTACACTATGAAATTGGAGGCAAGACTGTCATATAAAGACAAATTGAATACCAAACAAGTTGTCATCACACACACACACACACACACACACACACACACACACACACACACACACACACACACACACACACACACACACACACACACACACACACACACACACACACGCACACTCACACTTCTCACACTAAATAAGACACAAGATATAAACCCATATGTGGAGGTGCTCACTAGTAACTTACCAAAGATCAGAGGCCTCCCAAAAAGAAGCCATTTACACACATAACAATGCAAAAAACAAACACTACACAACATATAATAACACGCACACCAGTGTCTCAAGAAATACGCCCATAAGGCATAACACCACAAAGCCTAATATATTGGTCATAGGTGACTCCATGGTGAGACACACGAATGTTCCCTTTATCAGGTTGATAAGGAGCAGTTTATGGTAAGCTAACTTTCAAGTAACAGGATCCATAAAGTCACTCAACCACAAGTACTGGTATGACTCCGTCATAGTCCATGCGGGGGTGAAGGACTTGAGATGTACATCACTGGACTATATGAAGAGAGACATGACTGAGCTGTCACATTATGTACCACAGGCAGGTATAAGCTTAGCCTTAAGCAGCATTCTACCTTTTCCAAGGATGATGCCACAATATGAACAAAAAATGACTGACTTTAACAATTAGCTTAGTTTCTGGTGTTAGTCCAAGGGGATCCAGTATCTGTCAGCATGGGAAGACATGGTTGGCAGCCCACACTGCTTTTCCAGAGATGGTCTGCACCTGTCACCTCTAGGCTTTCAGACACTGGCAAAGGCATTAGCTACTCCTATTGTGCCATTTTTAGGCAGTGTCAAAATAACCAACCTCCCAACATAACACAATTCTCTCTAGATAAACTCAAGGTACTGCTGCTTAATGCTAGGAGTCTAAACAAGAAACTGCACTCCCTGGAAGCACTCCCCTCTTTGTAAGATGCTGATATCTGTGTAGTCACTAAGACATAATTCAAAGGTGCAGAAAGCACCCTAGCTGTGCAGGGCTACAATGCCTTCCATATGTTCAGACCACAAACTGAGCGTGAAAGAACCAAAGGAAGAGGAGGTGTAATCATCTTCATTAAGGATAAATGCACTTCTAAGCTGTTCAAACAGTACGACTTTCTTGAGCTACTCCATTTCCAATTAACTATAAGCAAAGCCCCCTACTACATCATAGCTAGCTATAAGTCCCCCACCATGAAACAGGAAAAGCAACCTGGACTTACTGGAGTCACTTGCCATACAACCCAACACATTACCCATGGGTGATTTTAATTATCCTACCATTGACTGGGAAACATACACAACCACAAGCATGCTGGCTCAGAGGTTCTTGGTCTTTGTCAAATCAAATGCTCTAGAACAGCTAGTCAGCACACCCACAAGAGGCTCAAATGTCCTACACACAGCACTCACTAACATGGTAGAACATTGCTCCCTCCATGTGATGTCCTCCCTGGTAAGATTGGACCATAAATCAGTTGTATTTGATGTAATTATAAGACCAGATACCCCATCTAGTGCAAAAATACTTAAGAATTTTTCTAAGACAAATTGCCTTCTACTAAGTGATGGTGTAAGAAGTTTCAAAGCTGCCTCAAATGCAGATAATGTGGACTCCTATGCAGAAATGTACGACAATGCCCTGCATAACCACTTAAGCAGGTGTATAGAATCAGCTGTACCTGACTGGAGTATAATTAGGTCATGCCAAAAAAAAAAAAACAAGCCAACCTGGTGGACCTCTAGTGTATAAAGACTATGCAACAAGAGAAAGAAACTAATGTCTAAGAGTAAGAGGGAACTGTCTCAGCAGAGAAAGAAATTCCTCCCTAGCTTAAAAAAAAAAAAAAATTAGAGAATTTGTCAAGTCCTCCAAAGCTAATTATGAAGCAAAAGTACCCTCCTTAACTAAGGATAATCACAAGATATTCTTTAACTATGCCCAAAACTTAAAAGGGAATACACAGCTATGTGCTGAACTGGTTGAGGATGGTACCACCAATACTCAGCCAAAGGTAATAGTCAATCTGCTAGCTGACAGATTTGGAGAAAACTTAACCCCTCCTGTCCCCTCCAGTCATCCACTAAAGCATACTCGCCACCATTCTTCAGCCTATTATCTCAAGACAGAAGGACATCTCAGCACTTTCCAAGGCCAAAAACATGGCATCAGTAGAACTGGGCAACATCTCAGGTTGCCTTTTTAACAACTTGAAACATGACTTAGCAGACCCACTTGGATCCCTGTTTAACCACAGCCTGAGATCTAGCTATGTTCCAGCGGAATGGACAACAGCAACAGTAATCCCTCTGCACATAGGGGGGACCATGAACCAACCCTGGGAATTATATGCCCATAAGCTTGACTAGCCTCATCTGCAACTCCATGGAAAGAATCATTATGAACCTTATTAACAAGGACATAGGACATAGGTAATCTCCAAACTCTGGACCCAACCCAGTTCAGATTCACTAAAGGTAGATCATGCCTGTTAAACATGGCTGGCTTCTTCGAAAAAGTCACCAAAGCCTTGGACAAGAGAAAAACAGAGCATGCTGTCTGTCTTGACCCAGCTAAGCCATTTGACACAATCCCCCATGCATGTATTATAGAGAAACTGTCCCAACTGGGAATTAATCCCTACATTACCAGGGGGGGTAGCCAACTGGCTCACCAATATGACACATACTGTCAAAGTGGGCGACTTCACCTCTAGCACAGGACCAGTCACCAGTGGTGTACCACAGGGCTCTGTGCTGGGCCACTTACTGTTTGGAATTTATTTCTTAGATGTCTTGGATGGTGTGTGGTTGACCAAGTTCACTGAATATTGCAAATTGGGAGCAATCATTGAGTCCCCCAGTGATGTTAATATACTGCAGACAGGGTTAATGCAGACAAATGACTGGTGCCAAAGCCATGGATTAAAGTTAAATGCAAACAAAAATGCATTATTATTCCCTTTAGGAAAGCTGACATCCCTGCTAATTACATTATAGACAGCACCATGTATGCGTAGACCCAGTGGTACATGATCTGGGTACTCAGATTGATTACAATCTGAACTTTGACC
>NC_056737.1:904268186-904303186 GCF_019279795.1 Protopterus annectens
GCACAAGGAAAAAGGTTAACTCTCTTTTATTGCGGGCTAAGAAAATCTCCTAGTTTCTAAGTAAGACCTCCAGAAGAGCCTTAGACAAATGCATTCTACTTTCCCAACTTTAGTATGGCTTCCCATTTATCACTTCAGTATCAAAACAAACTCCAAACACATTCAAACAATAACTAAAAAAATATGTAGGTTTATTACTCAATCTTTGAGAAATGAATGCCACTAAACACTGAAAAAAGCATGTCTCCCTGCTCAGGAAAGATCTGACCATCTCCTAGGATCTCAGCCATAGTTAACCAGAGGTTCTTGATTCAACAGCTAAACTAATTAAACATCATTCCCCTTACAACTTCAGAAACAACAACCACTCTGCTCTCCCTACTGCAACCTCCTAAAAGTAATTATACTGATAATTTCTTATATATGCTAAGTTCAATACGCTGGGAAAGTATTCTCTCACAAATAAAAGACACCTTATCTTATTAAAAATTTAGGACTCAACTAAAGGCCTACCTAAGCTCATCAGCCAAATGTCAAAACTTCTTATCCAATCATATCCCCTGACCTGAGCTACATTACAATTTTTTTATCATACTTGTAACATCTCACAATCTCTTGTACAGCACATTCTATTGTAACAATTTATACTTCTCACTCACCTTATCTTTTGCTTAAGATAACGCCTTCAAACTTCTCACAGTCTCTAACATCCTTCAGTCCACTCAGCTCTCCTATCATTCCCACCTTAGACAACACAATAGCTGTCATCAGACTGACCCTTCATTTTCTAGATGAAATTTGTCTTCATTTGTATAGCAATAGCCCACGCCTGGGTGTGGGTAATGCTGGATTTACCCATGGTTGGTGTGGTTTGGTCACGAGGGCGAAGCCCGAGTGGCCAAACAAAGCCAACCGTGGGTAAATCCAGCATTACCCACCCCCAGAAGTGGGTTATTGCTATTATACAATGACATTATTTAAGACAAAAAATAATTACTTTTCTTAAATAATGGCATTGTATAATGCCTCCTTGCTGCCCTTCCACACCTGTCTGGTATTCTGCGGCAGTTCTGATGTACTGCGCATGCGTATGCCTAAGCAGTACAACAGAGCTGTGGGCAAAAGCAACAGAGAAAACAAGATCTCCGTTACTTTTTACAAACTGTTTCGCTATGTTAAATGGGTTTAACATAGTGAGACAGCTTTAAAAAAAGCAATGGAGAATCTCCGTTGCTTTTTTTAAAGCTGTCTCACTATGTTAAACCCATTTAACATAGCGAGACAGTTTTGAAAAAAGCATCGGAAAAAGCAAGATCTCCGTTGCTTTTTACAAACTGTCTAACTATGTTAAAGGAGTTTAACATAGCGAGACAGCTTTAAAAAAACCAACGGATCCTCCGTTGCTTTTTTTAAAGCTGTCTCGCTATGTTAAACTCGTTTAACATAATGAGACAGTGTGAAGTAATGGAGATCGTTCTCCGTTGCTGTAAAAAAAGAGTTATAGTAATGGAAAATGCCCGGGCGACCGGACCTTTTTCCATTACTTTAACTCTGATTTACAATGTGCACGCTGACCAATCAGCGTGCACATTTTTGAATATTAATGGGGGGTCATTGTATAATTGTAAATAATGTACATTACAGTTGCATATACTCTGCATTTTTATTAACTGATGATGACATTTCACAGATGTGTATTTTCATTATACTTTTGCTGTGAGTCACTAAATGCAATTATGACTGTCTTTTCCCAAGCTAAAATGTACATTGCTCATTTATAATAATTGTTCTACCTTGATAAATACATTTAAAATAAAATAAAATAAATTAAATTCAAATAAAATAAATAGATAAAATCCTTCTGGTGCTGACATCTTACTTACTGGCAGTCTCTTACAGGAAAAGTTGCCAGCTGATATATAAAGTTTCTTAGCTTTGGATTGCCATTGTCCAGGGGTGTATGGCAAAAGCCACTAGAAGTGTCAAAGTTGAGAACTCTGGTATCAGCTAGCTTAGCTGCAATGCCTTCTAGGCTTGGTAGAATAGATCTTTTTCTCATAACCATTTCACTTAAATTGTTCAGGTTAATGCATATTCTTACACTACCATTGTCTATAATGACTAGGATCATGAGAGCACATAGTCCGTTCATTTATGATTTCAACCACATGAAGAGCAGGCATTCATTTGAGTTCTGTCTTTACTTTGAACAGTACTGGAAATAACACTCTCTCTCAGTCTTCTAGATGTGGCTAGGCACATGGAGGCAGAGTCAGGTTTCACCATTATTTTTACTGATTCAGATTTATGCAGACCAATTCACTGACCACATCCACATTATGTTTGTTTATTCTGACACTTAGTCCTAACTCACAAGTTATAATAGATTAGTTATGTATAAACCTTCCAAAAATAAACCCAGAATTCATATTTGTTTCCTTTTCCTGAGTCATGGTTGGATCTCTACCAATGCATTTAAGTTTACCTGCAGGACAATATATTTTTATTTTTGTTCAAGCACCTGAATATGTTTTAAGATGCTTCTACAACTAACACATGATATTACAGTAATATAAGCCATTGTATAAATCATAATGCTTTTTGGGGTTCCATGAAAATGGAATTTGACTTGCCAGTAGAAGTCATTATTTGACATAGCAGTCGCACAACCCACGGAATGCTTCCTGAAGGCTTTTATTTTCAGTCATTCTCAACAGTCACTTTTTTATAAAAAGCAGCTTTGCAAACAGTAGCAAAATGTCCCATGTTGTTAAATGTCATACACTTTTCTCCATGTATAGCACACTGCTATGCATACCTCACAACTTGTTAGCCCAAAAAGTTTGGACAAAGACAAAATAAAGAGGGATGAAGGTGCAAAGACAGGGACAATTTTTAAATATTTTTCTTATGAACTTAGAAAGGTGCAAGAATAAAAGATTTTGTGTATGATACATTTTCTGAAGGATATGAAATTTGAAACTCAAGTGTTTGTCATTATTAAGTGAGTCTGGTCCTCGATGATTTGCAAGAAACCACATGTTTTGTAAGGAACAGGCCAAAAGTATGAAGTAAAAATCTGGACATTCTCTGAAAATCTGGACAGTTGAGAGGTATGCTGCTACAACTCAGCATTTAAACAGCAATACATTTTATTAACCGAACTTGGTATTTTCTTTGCATTTTTCTACACATACCTATTTATGTATACGTAGCATATGGCGACTTTACCAGATCAGTTTCTCTAGCAATACTATTTGCTTTTCCCAATGTCAAATTCATTTTTAGCTGTAATTTTTCAGACATTTAGTCAGCCAACCCATTCATAATTCTGACTCCAAATTGTTCTTTCAGATCATACAAGAGTCTGAGAAAAACCTTCAACAGACTCTACATTAACTTGAGCACATCTTTTAAAGCATGCCCTTTCCTGAATGGTATTTCCTTTTGGCACAAAGTGTTAATTGACCTTACTTATTACTCTTATGTTATATTTTGACTCTTGGAAGAAGAAGATGAAGTGTAAATTGCTCCCACTCCTTTGCCCAAAGCATAAAAGTGTTTACCTGTATTTCTTTATTTCCTTTTTCCAGCTGGGCTGCAATTTGAATACATGCAAATCTCTGCCTCCATGATGACCTGGAAAATGGCTTTGCGAAGTTGAACAATTTTGCTGATTACATTTTACCATTCTCACTAAATATTCAGTTATTTAGGAGTCTGGGACCATGATGCTGATACTCACTGAAATTATTATTTTTAAAGGCAAAATGGCTATGTATCAGTAAAAACATCTTCATTTGACCATGGTGATTATTTCATCTGAATGGCATTTTTCATCTTTCTGTTCAAAAAGATCTTGTTTCTGATACCATGTCATGACACGAATCAGAGGTTAACCAGTCCTCCATATTGCTGGTGTTAACAATGTCAACAGACACCAGTATCTGAAGTATGACAGCAACTTTAATAATACACAAAATAGCATCATAGTAGAACGATACTTGAGTTTTGTCTCATTTTTTCAGCTATACACCTAATGGCACAACAAACTCAATGAATTAAGGGATCATTTAGGTCTTAAAAAGACACAACGATATGTTGCACATACCCCTAGATCAACAAGCAACACCAAAGCACCCAGCTTCTCTGGGATTTGAACTCGGGATCTCTCACACCCAAAGTGAGAACCATATCTAGTATGCAGAGAATATACATGTAAAGAGCTTATGCATACTTTTTATCATAACACTTTCCCATCTTTAGATTTGGTTATATAGCTTCTCGTCTAAAGTAGGAAAACTCTTGTATCTTATATATATATATATATATATATATATATATATATATATATATATATATATATATATGTGTGTGGCCCATCCTCATGAAGAGATTTAGCCCACTGTCCCATCAAACATGCACACTATGTCACTATGCGTGGATGAATCTTTTAGGTGATAGGTCAAACTTTATTTATTTTGTTGTGTCTGGTGATTGAAAAGTTCCAGGATGCACTTGTCCCTTGTCCTTTACTTGCACATCTTTCAAAATGGGTGCAAAAAGAAGACATTCAGTAGGTTCTGCAGGTAAATCAGGTCTGCAGAGTGAAGTAATGCATTAACCCTGACTGGTCATACTGCTGCCAATTTGCTGACTTTGTTCACTTCTTTTTTTCAGATTTCCCATTTACTTACTTGTTTTCCTTTAGAAGTTTTATCTACCCAATCCCAGAATTCCTTTAGATGTTTTGTTTTCCCAATCCCAGAAGATGCCTAGAATCCCTTGTGTCCTTGTTGTCAGTTTTCTCCTATGAAGAACTGTATCACTTCTTCTGCTGGTTCCCGTTGCTTTATTTTCTCTCTCCTGTATTGTCTGGTTCCTCCAACATGAAACTTAATGATTCTTATGTAAGCATTCCATGCCACCATGAAAACACATTTGACTTCTGCTGCCTAAATTATTTTTCTCTTCTGTTTGTTTCCTTTTTGGTCTACCCTGGATGTACTCTTTGCTTTCTACCTCTTCTGTCTCTCCCTCTTAGCATGCTAAATCCTAAATGTGAAATTGTAATAACTTACCCTAACTTCCTTCTCTTTTAACTATATTTTATGTGCTCTGTATCTCATTTTATTACAGTTTCTATATAGTACACTATTTTGTAAAGTGAGAAAAGACTATGAAAAAAAGAGAATTGTTTTAATGATACCAGTAATGTTTGCCCTGCCTCCCTTTCATGGTTAGTTATGCAGCATTTTCCTCTACTCTGCCACACCCATATACCAGTTGGTAATTGGCTTCTAATAAAAGGTTTTCCTATTAGTCAGGAGTTTCAGAGCTTAACATTATGTACCTATCTATGCATTGTGATGAAACTATGGTCATTGTAAACAAATATGTCATAGACAGCTTATTGTGCACATTCATGATATCAAATGATATGGCACCTGATTAAACCTGTAAAATTCAGCTGACCTAAAGAAGAGTAGACGTTAAATGTTAAGAGCAGTTCATGGACAGACAGCAGTGAACCAGTGGGGTTGCTCCACCCAGGGTGAAAGCTTTTATTATTATTATTATTATTATTATTATTATTATTATTATTATTGTTATTATTGTTATTAGTATTATTATTATTATTACTATTATTGTTAATCATTACTTTCATTCATTTATTAACTGGGTAAATGAACAGGTCTCTCTTAGATTCTGTTCTTTCATGACCTCTGCACATGTATGCAGTTTGGGATATCAAGTAAACTGGCATGCTTTTTGAAATATTGGGAAATGAAAATACAGTATCTGGAGAAATGCAACACAGACATTGAGAGAACATGCAAACTCTACATAATGCTAATGTTTAACAAACAACTAATCATGAATGTGTGGATGAAGAGGTCCAAAAGACAGAATAATCTTAAATGTTAGAATTTCCTAAACTGTTAATCATTTACTTTGCATGTGCAGCCCAGTACTAAATCAATAAGGAAAAACACACACACTGAAAATAACTCTAGACATCTTAAAAATAAGTAGATATTAAATGCACTCAGCCAAGCCCGTTGCAATATGCATTGAGATGATAATTTTATGAAGCAGGAAGCTGCATTGTTATGTACAGCATATAAGCTTAATATATGCTTATTTGATGAAATAGTTAAACAGCTATCAGAAGAGGAATAAAAAACTCAAAATTAATAGCAAACAGTACTTGGACACCACATGAACTATTAACACAAAATTCTCTCGGGTTACATACCACCCAAATCTTCTTGCGTATCAGAAGTACGTAATGGCAAACAGACGACTGTACATGTTATTAATTACTTTTTTTTTCAGTCAAGTCTTGGTCCAGACCGTCTAGCCCCTCCTGCCAAACTAACTTTCAGGAGTAAGGGCCCTACACTCTATTTAATCTCTTCAAGGTGAGAAATGGGTGCCAGTTGTGTTTCATCAGTCATCACAGTGGAGATTGGAATTCTTTATTATATAGCCTTAACTTCCTTGATGTGGATATGATTTCCACCTTGCACTTGTTTCTGGTGAGTTATACATGATACTGCACATGCTGATAGCAGTCTGTTGAAAAATGAACTGCTAGTGCAACTGCAGGTCATGATACTTCTCTGTATCAACCATAGCATCTTCTCCAGTGGTGAGTAAGCCATCATTACTCATTCTATTCAAAAATTCTCATGCTAGTTCCCTCAGTCTAAGCCTCAGTGTTACCTGGTATTGATGAAGCTAATTTTGAAACACTGTGGCCTGTTCTGAAATCCATAACTGTTAAGCACAATGCATAAGTTACAGACTGTGCAGTACAATTTGGTGGGTTTCACTGAAAAGGCTTAATCATAGGATCATAGAAGATTACTAGGCTATTGACCTGGAGGTCATTTTAAGCCTAGCCATTTCAACCCAATGTAATACCATAGAAGTGATAGTCAATACAAAAGGCTGCATTTAGTGATGACAGCCCATGTCCAGGAGGGTTGTGGGTGATATCCCCGGTAAGAATTTATGGTGCCCCATCCACTCATCCAAGTTCATCTTGAAGAGTGTCATACAGCTACTCTGTTTCACATGAATTGGTAGCTTGTTACAAAGATGTGGAAGACACTGAGAGATAAATATATCACTCCAGCAAGTCCTATTTAAGCTGCAGGCCATATTTAAGTCCCTAGAATGTGTAGCCCTAGAATCATTTGATTTAAGGATATGCCATAAGTTCATTAGGTTTGGATCTTGGGTTGCTCTGTAGGCCAAGCAAAAGTCTTCCTTAAGAAATCTATATGACGCAGAGTATAGTGACAGGGACTTTAGTCAGTCTGTATAAGACACATGTTGGGGGCCCTTAATCTTCTTTGTTAGAAACCACTGAGGTCTCTCTATTTCCTGCAGGTGCTTAGCATGGTACATACCAAATGGGGTGTTATATTCAATTATGGGCTAGATAAGTGCTGAGTATAGGGAGGTTATAATGACTTTAGTGCTCGAGCCAATGCCTTTACTAATCAAGTGAGCTATGTGGAAAGCTCTCCTTACAATGGTAGACATGGTGGTCAAAGTTAAGGTCATGGTCAACCTGTGATCCCAGGTCTCTTACCACTTCATGGGTTCTTTGGGCATTGTTGTTGATTTGATAGTGTGAAGGGACATTGTTTGTGTCAAAAGGAATGATGATGCATTTCTTTGCATTTAGTTTGAGTCCATGACTAATACACCAGTCGTTGGTCTGTGTGAGACCCTCCTGGAGTATACTGACATAATTTGGGGATTTAATGATTGCATCTAGTTTGTAGTCACAACCCTTTAGTTTTGGCCTGAACTTCTGAGAATTATACATCAAACAGTTGGGGGCCCAGCACAGACTCCTGTGGCACCCTGCTGGTAACAGGTCTGCTGGTTGATGTGGAGTCACCCACTTTGATAGTGTGTATCTGGTTTGTGAGCCAGTTGCCAAACCATCTTACAATGAAGATGTTTACATTCAGTTTACTAAGTTTATTAGTAATGCGTGAATGTGGGATTGTGTCAAAAGCCTTTGCCAAGTCAAGGTATCCTGTTTGCACAGATTTGCCTTCATTAATGGCCTTGGTCACACTTTCAAAGAAATCTACCAGATTTAACAGGCAGGATCTGCCCTTCATGAAGCCAAATTGGGTAGGATCCAGGGTTTGGAGGTCACCTATGTCTTTATTTATGATATGCATAATGATACATTCCATGGCCTTGGAGATAAGGCTGGTCAAGCTTATGAGTCTGTAATTCCCTGGGACTGTTGCTAGGCCACTTTGTGGAGGAGAATAACTGTAGCTGTCCTCCATTCTGCATGAACAAAGCCTGTGGTTAGGCTATGTTTGAAGGGGTACTTAGAGGTGATGCTAGTTCATGTTTTAGCCTGTTTAGAAGACAGTCTGGGATGTCATCTGGTCCCATAGAGGCCGTGTTCTTTGCCTTAGACAGGGCTTTGAGGACCTGCCCTTCACTTATGTAAGGTGGGCGAAGTTTGGGGGGGTTGTTGTAAGTTAGGAGGGGATAAGTGAGTGCAATTTTCACCAAACTTATCCACTAGCAGGTTCATATCTCTATAGGGTCAGAGTGTGTGTTACCCTTGACCACCAGCTCTGCACATGCTTGGGTCTTACCCTTTAGGTTATGTACATAGCTGTAAAAGGCCTTATAGTTATCCTTGGCAGTACTGCTAGGTTTCTTTCAAAGGAGGTTTTGGAGGACTTGACAAGTTGTTTTATTTGCTTGTTAAGGCTGAGGAAGGTGCTTTTCCATTGGTGGGTCCTTGCCTTTATTTTCTTGGACAGCAACTTTTTTTTACATTTATTGTAAAGTTTGTAGATGCTGGAAGTCCACCATGGCAGCTTGATTTTATTTGGGGCTCTGGCTTTGATTGTATCTGGTAGAGCCAAGTTTATACACTTATACAAGTGATTGTACAGGGTTTTAGTCTAAACTTTGGCATACTTATCACTTTCAGCTTGGAGTGGGGCTTGGAATGTATTTATATCTTTACCTAGAAGGGTATAGTTTGCCTTGGTGAAGTTTTTTAGTCTGATTTCACCCTTTGGGAGTTCTGGTGTTAGTGTGAAGGTGAATGATTTATGGTTAGTTTTAACTGAGGATCCAGCAGTTACAGCAGTGCACCTGTTTGACAAGTTGATGAGGACCAGATCTAGAATGTTTGTTCCTCTTGTCGGCATATGAACAATTTGCTCCAGGGCATTTGAATTCACAAAGTCAAGGAACTTTTGTGCTCATGGGTTTGGGCATGAATAGGTTTCCCAGTTGATGGTGGGATAATTGAAGTCCCCCATAACCCACATAATTTTCTTCCTGAAAAATTAGCTCTGTAATCATCATTATGCTTTTAATGTACTGACTTGAAAATGTTAAAGTTTGTATATAACACTATTTTTCACTTAACATTTTATTATAATTTTGTGGAGCTTTTCTCCTCGGGCCTCCACTGAAAAAGGGCTATCAGCTCAGCCAGACAAACCCAGTCAACAATGTAAAACAATAATAGGTAAATAATAAATAATAACCAGTGTGTTCGGTAAAATGGCATTAAATCACATTATGCACAGTTTTCTTTGTTAAAGATAGTCATCTTTGATTCGAACAAATTCTGGAAAAGGCATCAACTGAAATATTCTCTGTACTTTTTCAATGAGAAGTGCCAAACAACAGAAAAATATCTTGGCGGGCAAAAATATAGAATCACAGTTACTTTAAGATGACTATATTACTAATATAATTCAGTGAAAAAATAGAATAAATATATTTTTTGGAAAGACAACTGATGCAGCTCTACAAATAGTGTGAGCTACACTGAAACAGGCTAAAATAATTTGAAGAAATATAATTTCAGCAGTGGTGAACTTGTAGTAAGGAATGAATACAATTTTGGCAAAATATAACCCAAAGAAAATGAAGTTTTTTTTTTAAATTACTACAGTCCTTTTGTTAATAAGTTTATGTGGGGTTGATAGGAAAATCCTAAAGCTGGATTATCACTGGAGTGATTCCTATAATGGAAACAACTGTCCCTTTTCAGAATGATTTGAATACTCTGTCTGGTTAAGTCACTCGCTCAGAGTCACACAGTATGAGATGGAGGGAATGAAACTATACAACATCGATTGCAGGAAACAGCACATTAACAGCTCACAGCCTTATCACTCTGAGCTAACTGCCAAATATGTTGATTCATTAACGTGAATATTTTTTTAAGTTGTTACAACTTTTTGAATGGAATCTAAAGTGAGATTTTTTTTGTGAAAACAATATACATTTGTGCCATTATGGTAAAAGATTTCTTAAAAGAAAAATTACCAAACTAGCGAAAAAGGCAAAGAAAGTCGCAGATAAACCAACGGTCTTTATTCCAGCAATAGGAACTCACAAAATACCAACAGACTGCAAACCAGCATAAACATTAAAATAAAGTGCTTTTCGTCCTGCTCACTAGCAGGACTTCTTCAGATAAAAAGTGTCCTAACATTTTCATTATTAAGTAATGAATGAATGAATGGGCATTGCATACAACACAAACGCCACTCAATTAACTTAAAGGAACATTGCTCACTGTAGTACATAAGTTGTGATGCATAATACATATATTTAAAACAAATTTCTTCCTTTCTATAAAATAAAAGATAAATAACTAAATGAATAATTGCGTTGTTAACAACAGTACAACCAAAAACTGGAATTTGTTAAAATCTAAAACAAGAAATTACCACACTACTATTACACCAACTAAACAGCTAAACACTTGCAAGCAGACATGTCAAGAATTTACAGGTGCAAATAATACATAAGCCATGTATGAAAAGATGATGAATATTAATTTTATAAACCTATTATCATACATTTAAGAGTTTTTTAGAATTTTTTTTATTTTTGTTTATATTTAAAGTTCTTAGATGCATAAACCTACAAGTATGCCCAAGTCCTACTTCTCTAATGAAAACTGTAATTCTAGTTTTAATTTTTATTTTAATTTTAATTTTTATCTTTTAATTTTTAATGTTTAATATTTGAGTATTTAATGTTTAATAATTACCTTATTACTGTTACATTTTCTTTTCTCCAAAGGATAACAAGAGTATCATGTGTATATGTCTATAGTATACTAGCATTTCAAATTCCTAAATTTGGGTATACATGCTAAAGATATTATCTCATTCAAACCTGGATTAAAACAAGATCCAGTACGAAGTTGTCAACGTAATTCAAGCTGTTCCAACAGTAAAGATGAAGGTTCATCTCTATTATCGTCAAGTACTGAATCAATGTCTCTAAATAAGAAAGAATGATGTGGATTTGATCCTATATGTCTTGCCAGGGCATTGTCTAAGCTTTGATTTCTAATTTTATACAAATGCTCGTAAACACATTCTTTCAACTTACGATCAGTTTTACCGATGTTGAAAGCAGTACAACCTGAGCATTGGGCCACATAGACAACATATTTTTTAACTGTTCAGCTAAAGCTAATACTCTAGCACCAGTTACTTGTACTGTACTTGCTCCAGGCACTTCAGTCGAACTAGTAACCAACAATGCTTTGAATGGGGGACTGAATGGTCACACGAGTGTAATTGTATTATCCAATTCTTCAGCCTTTACTGTTATCAGGAATATATTGGAGCGGATGCATTTCTCACACAACCAGGCATCCAGGAACGTGGATTCAAATGCCATCCCTTCATTTGATCAATGGCTCAAAGAACCGATGCAGCTTGTAAACATGCAACCTACCCAGGCACCAAATCATCTTGCTGAAGGCACAGGTAACATTTCCTTTTCGCTTCAGCATTTGGACAAAATTTTGTTTAAATATAAAAAAAACTTTTATTGGAAGTGATGTATCTCCATCAATGTATTAATGAAAGTATTGTGCCTAAGGGCTTAAGAGTTTGCCAGTACCCTACGGGGTTGGTGGCAGGGTCTGTTTTTCACCAAGAACTTGTTGCTATGTTCAACAAACAAGGATCAGACTTACTTAACTTAATGGCCAAACATTACCAAATAACTATTGACCAATTACTTGAAGAAGCAACTCTAGACAGTAGTATTAAACAACACTCTGATTTTGGGCATTATGTGTTTGACTAAGACGGACTGTGGTGGTGGTGCTGCGGTAGCATTGTCACCTCACAGTAAGACGTTGTCCTGTTCGATTCTCAGCTAGAGCGTCTTCTGTGTGAAGACATGCATGAATGGGCATACCTTCGTTGAAGGTTGTGCATCAGGGCTGGCAACTCAGCACGTAAAAATCTACTGCCAATCATTAGCAGACCGGAGTTCCGCTGTGGCGACCCCTAACCGGGAAAAGCCGAAAGACACAACAACAACATGTGTTTGACTAAGACAGAATTTTTGTCAGTATTGATCAACATTTAATTAAATTAAGAGAAGTCAAGATGAAAAAGCTCAACAGGGGCCGTACAGCATATAAAGAAGGGGTTGCTTACCCTCAACCCCCACCTTCACAAGTTTTCAGAACTAACAGTTATGAACTAGTAAATAAAACCCAAAATACACCAGTTGGAAATCAACACGACCCATGTAGTTCACAGGCCACTTTGAATGTGCCCCAAGGGGACCATCTTAGTCAAAGACTTGACATGCCTACCGACTCACAAGAAGTTCTGACAGCCCAAAAAGCCCAAAATTTTCAGAATTCGGCCTCACAGTTCAACTTGAGATTGAAGGGCAAAAAACCACAGTTCAACAACAACAGGGCGAGGAATCGCAGGTGCAGGAGATGACTTTGCCATGTCTGAACACAACAGAACTTTCAAATCCCAGGTTAAGAGAAATTCTTTTGAATGCAGACAAGGACTTTAAAATCTACAATTATTGTTATTGATCCACCTTTGGTCAAACTGTTAGCAAAGGGGAACACTTTTGTTCCATCTAGAAGGGTAGATCTGGCAAAAATATTAATTGATTTAAAACTGTATGTAAGAAAGTTAAATTTGCCATTAATGTTCGGTGACAATGTAAACATACAGAGAAGTATTTCACATACATCTAGTACATTTTGCCCTTCCCTTCACTCCACATTGCAATTGTTTGAACAAACTTGTGAGATGGACTTTTCCAACTCATCTAGATCAAGATTTAACAAAAAGTTTCATTCCCCCTCTAACATTTCCAAAGAACAACATGACTTGTTGTTAATCTAGCAGGCTCCTGTTCGGATTATTTCACCAGATAAGGGTGGTGGGTTAGTAGTAATGAACACTGAAGACTACATAAATGAAATGGAAAAGATAGTCAATAGTCCTACTTACCAGCTTGTATCGCACAATGAATTAAACCAAGCTTGTTCTAAAATTAAATCACATTTATATGAGATGTTTTTGGAAGCTAGGATTCCCTCTGACCTTTTTAAGTATCTTAGCATAAAAAAACTGAGTAGGAAACCAGTATACGTAAAACACTTTATGTAGAACGGCAGAGCTTTCGGATACAATCCTTCATCAATACTAATACATACAGAGTATACTATTACTTTATATAGGTCCAAATTAGTCAAATGACCAGCAGCCAAGCAGTCACATGACATAATTAAAATCACATGAATACATTGACGAGTAAAAGAAAAATACAGTTTAAAAAACATATATTAAAACACATATCACAACCTAGATCTACTAAGCTTAACCAATATTGGTTTCAAACTAACCATACTATTTAAGCCAGGTATTGAATCACCAGCAAGTCTCAGAATCTATTCATATTCTTTGCTCTCCAGATAATTATTTAAGTCTCCACCCCTAAGGGTAGGCTTGACAGAATCAATTGCCCTAAACTTAAAAGAATGCTGCTGCCCATGGTCAGCTATGTGCTTATACAATGCATTCCTTTCATAACACCTCCTGATCTCAGATTTGTGCTCAATGATCCTTTCTCTTAACTTACGTGTAGTTTTACCAACATAAAATGCACAACAGGCTACGCACGTAGCCAAATAAACCACATGAGTGGTAATACAAGTTGCTGATGTCTTAAATCTAAATTTCTTTCCATTCACAGGATGTTCAAAGGTTTCACTATCTGCACTAAAGATGTCATCACAACAAGAACAATTAAGGCACCTGTATGTACCAGGCTTAGCAAACGTAGATATATTCACAGTACTATCAAAATCCTTGTGACACAATAAACTCTTTAGAGTTCTCATGTTTTTATATGCATAATAGGGTCTAGGACCTAACATGACCTTTAGGTCATCAGATGCCATTAGGACAACCCAATTTTCAGATATGATCTGTCTTATAAATGGAGTCCTTATATTATAGGAAGTCACATATCTAAAAGGTGCTCTATTGTCATGCATATTATCGTGAGTATTACCAAATGCTTTTGTAAAATCATGTAGAAGTATTGGCCTCAACACTGTCTTCCTATCTTCCAAAACCCTACATTTATGTTCAGACAGCATAAGGCTATTATATCCACTAAAAGTAAAATCTTTAAGCATCTCATGTAACTGAATTTCAAAACAAAAATCATCAGTATTAAGCCTACTTAGTCTGCAAAGCTGAGACCTCACAGTGCCCCTAAAAATGTGTGGTGCATGCATGCTGTTAAAATGTGTATATCTACCAGAACAAACATCCTTTCTGTGCACACTAGTGTGTAACAATCCCTTATCTAACCTCAAATTAACATCCAAAAATGTGATATCAGTATCTGACATCACCATCTTAAACTTCAAAAAAGAAGATACTGAATTTAGATAATCCAAAAAGCTAGTCAGTTCCTCAGACGTGCCCTCCCACAGCATAAAATAATCATCTACAAATCGCTGGAAGAACTTGATGTTACTTCTAAATGGATTCATATCACTGAACATATATTTTCTCTCCCATTGGTAGAGTGCTAAATTAGCATATGTGTTGGCTACGGAAGTACCCATAGCCACACCTGTGAGTTGAAGATATAAACACTCATTAAATAGAAAAACATTGTTTCTCAGTATGACATCCATGAGAATACAAATATTATTAATCTTAGTAAAATTAGGATTACTTTGTGACACCAAAAAATCCCTCAGCAAATCAATCCCGATGTCATTTGGAATGACAGTGAAGAGTGACACAATGTCCAATGTGACCAAATAAAATTTACTTCTAGCTAACACTTCCCTCTCCGTACTTTGCCAAATACGTAGTTTCTGCAAAAAATCAAAAGTGTCCCCAAGGACCGAATCACATGCGGTCAAGTAAGGCTGTAGTTGTCCATACAAATATACAGAAATGGGCTCGGTCACCCAACCTGCCCCCGAGACAATAGGTCTCATTGGTGGATCTGTCATAAATTTGTGAATCTTGGGAATGCCATAAAGATGTGGAATCACTGGGCAAGGGACAGTTAAATAATTAAATAAATGCAAATCTATGTCATCATTTAACTGTAGTTCATAGATAACCATATTAACATATGTAACACACTTCTTTACATCCATATTAGAAATGCATTTAAAAGCATAAGTATCCTGAAGTAACCGTGACATAGCTAACATATATTTAACACGGTCCATAATCACAACCACACCCCCTTTGTCTGCTTGTTTAACAATAATGTCTTTATGAGATTGCAAGTCCTTAAGCGCCATAAACTCTTCATAGGTTAGATTAAAATATTTCTTTTTAACAGTTGTGTTATACAAAGCTCTAATTTGCAATTCACACAAATCATGAAAAGCTTTAACAACTGGTGTACTCACGGGAATGAATGTACTGTTATGCTTGTAAGTTCCCTCAATAACAGTAGAGTCACCAAACAGCAATTTTAAGTTCACTAGCCTAGTAAAGATTTTCAAGTCAGTCAGAGCAGAGACTAAGTCATCCCCACAAGAGGGTATAAAGTTAAGTCCCTTAGATAGAACTGAGTAGTGAGCTTCTTCTAGTTCAAGATTCGACAGATTCAACGTACCTCTGATGATCTCCAGCTCTGCTTGCCTGCCCCTAAAGGGCTTTCATTCTTTCTCTTGTTTGAGGTTCCAACGTGGGTCGCAGGTGTCCCCCTCGGATATACGAGACGTTCTTTAACAACCTCTGGTTGCTCTAAATGGTCCCCCTTTCTTTGAAAGTTAAGAGTAAGTTGCTGCGTTTTCTTCCCAGCTACGTTATGGACGCCATCATTCAGAGGTACATGCTTCCCCTCTACAGGAGTACTAGTATCTGCACTCAGTACACCGGAGGTTGACTGGACTAAACCAATATCCTCCAACGGCGGGTGGTTCTTCTTCTTTTGTAAAGTAGAATCAGCATTCTTTTCAACCATGACATCGCATATGTCATCCAATGTATCAAGGGCACCCGTGATCTGTGCTTTATTCTGAGACTTGCCTTTATTAATATATAAAGCAGTTCCTTCCCTTGGCCAAGAAAAGATGTTGCCTTTTTTAAAATCGTTTATGTCACGCTCCAGCTTACCTTTCTTGGTCGATTCCATTCGGGAGTCAAGTGCGTGCATCCTCTCCAGCATATGCTGGTAATCGTCAGACAAACTTAAAAAGGCTGACATACTCAAGAGATTATTTTCAAGCGTATAAATCTCTTTCTTTAGATCTTCCTCAGTGGCCAAAAAGAAGTCATTCATAAGGCACATATAGTCTATGCTTAGTTTAATGTTTAGCTGCTGCCACTTCTTCAGCAGCTCAGGGTAAGCGTTCCCATAAGAGGGCATTTTTAAAATTCTAAGCCCTCTGGGAACAATACCTCTTTGAATATATGCAAGAAAACTAAAGCGTTGCCACTGCAAGTGCTTAAAGGTATTCACCTTTCTCTCTAGTAATTGTAAGGCCTTGTTAAATTCCATAGTACCTTCTATGGCCAATGGACAAGCATCTGTAGCGACAGTGTTCATTGACTTCACATAGCTCAATAGAGGATTAGTCTCAATATCAATAAGAGACTTAATAGAACTTGATGAAATTGCCATGTTTAGACTAAGCAGGCTACAAGGTAGACCTCAGCAAAAGTTTCCAAAGGCAATAGGCAATACAATATCAAACACAAACGCCAAAGACAAACCAGCAAAAAACTGAGTAGGAAACCAGTATACGTAAAACACTTTATGTAGAACATATGGTTTCCTACTCAGTTTTTTGCTGGTTTGTCTTTGTGTTTGATAAGTATCTTAGCATGCCAGCCCCTAGAACCCCTATTCTCTTTGGTGTTCCCAAATTACATAAAAACATCGGTAATCCACCAATGAGACCATTAGTAGACACAAGGTCTAGTCTAACGTATCCTTGGGCAAAATGGGTAGATGAAACCCTTAAAAAATATGTGACCCAGGAACAGCAAATTTGTAAGGGTTCTTGGACATTTTTAGCCCAAATTAACAATTTGGACTATAGTCAATGTTTGTATTTTTTAACAATTGACGTCCAGGACCTTTACTCTTCAGTCCCACATGATGAAGGGATTGAACGGACCAGTGGGCTACTGAGGGCTAAAGGAGCACCATTAGAGGAAGTAAATTTAATAGAGGAAATGTTGGATGTTATTTTGAACAACAATTACATCACATTTAACAGCAAATACTTCGTTCAAAAAACAGGAGTGGCAATGGAGTCTCCGTGTGGGGCTAGCTATGCAAATTTGGTCATGTCATCATGGGAGCAAGAGTTTATTTTCAACAAATCTGATATAAAGAAACAGATTTATTTTTATACACGCTTTCTTGATGATGTCTTTATACTACTTAGTGGTGACAGGGATGATGCAATAGCATTGGTGGATTATTTTAATAGCACAACAAGCTTCCTTTCTTTTGCATTTACCTTTGATACAGACAGGATTTCTTTTCTGGATGTAGATTTGAGCAAAGATGTAACAAAAAATCCATATGTTTCTAAAATTTACAGAAAACATACATATTCTAATTCTTTTCTCCATTACAGCAGCTGTCACCCTTGGCACCAGAAATAGTCAGTTGTCAAGGGACAATTTGTGAGAGCTGTGCATATGGTTACACTTGAGTCAGACTTTGTATATGAAAGTCAAAAATTGAAGGATATGTTTCTTAAAAGGGGTTACCCTGAGGAATTGATAGACATGGGTTGTAACGAAGTCACCACTAAGAGAGAACAAGGCCTGTATAGGCCAATCCTTAGTTTGAGTTTTAATAACACTGGAACAATTGATTTCAGTCATTTTTGATAAATATGAATATACAATCAGTCTGATAACCCCTTTTAGTAGTGAAGCTAAGGAGATTAAGTATATCCTATATAAAAATTGGGAAATAATTAGGAGAGGCACTCATATTTCTGATAGGTTGGAGAACAAACCTTGAATTACATATAAGCGTGGTATCAATTTGAAAAGTCTATTAGAGGTCAACAAACCAGCTTTAAATTGGAAATGCGGTATGTATAAATGCCAAATGTGCAACTATTGTAAGCACATGAGTACAGGCAGAGAGGTAACCATTAGAAATACTATTTACAAGATCCGTTCTAGGTTTACTTGCCAGTCTAAATCTGTTGTCTATGTGGCCCAGTGCTCAGGTTGTACTGCTTTCTACATCGGTAAAACCGATTGTAAGTTGAAAGAATGTGTTTACGAGCATTTGTATAAAATTAGAAATCATAGCTTAGACAATGCCCTGGCAAGACATATAAGATCAAATCCACATCATTCTTTCTTATTTAGAGCCATTGATTCAGTACTTGACGATAATAGAGGTGGACCTTCATCTTTACTGTTGGAACAGCTTGAATTATGTTGGTAACTTCGTACTGGATCTTGTTTTATTCCAGGTATGAATGAGGTAGTATCTTTAGCATGTATACTCAAACTTAGGAATTTGAAACACTAGTATACTATAAATATATACACATAATACTCTTGTTATCCTTTGGAGAAAAGAAAATGTAACAGTAATAAGGTAATTATTAAACATTAAATACTCAAATATTAAACATTAAAAATTAAAAGATAAAAATTAAAATTAAAATGAATTACAGTTTTCATTTGAGAAGTAGGACTTGGGCATACTTGTAGGTTTATGCATGTTGTTGTTGTGTCTTTTGGCTTTTCCCAGTTAGGGGTCCCCACAGCGGAACTCCGGTCTGCTAATGATTGGCAGTAGATTTTTTACATGCCAAGTTGCTGGCCCTGATGCGCAACCTTCGACGAAGGTATGCCCATTCACGCATGTCTCCACACAGAAGACACTCTAGCTGAGAATCGAACAGGACAACGTCTTACTGTGAGGCGACAACGCTACCGCAGCACCACCATGCATGTAAGAACTTTAAATATAAACAAAAATAAAAATTTCTAAAAACCTCTTAAATGTATGATAATAGGTTTTTAAAAGTATTATTCATCATCTTTTCATACATAGCTTATGTATTATTTGCACTTGTAAATTCTTGACATGTCTGCTTGCAAGTGTTTAACTGTTTAGTTGGTGTAATAGTAGTGTGGTAATTTCTTGTTTTAGATTTTAACAAATTCCAGTTTTTGGTTGTACTGTTGTTAACAACGCAATTATTCATTTAGTTATTTATCTTTTATTTTATAGAGAGGAAGAAATTTGCTGTAAATATACGTATTATGCATCACAACTTATGTACTACAGTGAGCAATGTTCCTTTAAGTTAATTGAGTGAAGCTTGTGCTGTATGCAATGCCTATTCATTCATTCATTACTTAATGATGAAAATTTTATGACACTTTTTATCTGAAGAAGTCATGCTAGTGAGTAGGACTAAAAGCGCTTTATTTTAATGTTTATGCTGGTTTGCAGTCCGTCGGTATTTCGTGAGTTCCTATTGCTGGTATAAAGACCGTTGGTTTATCTGTGACTTTCTTTGCCTTTTTCGCTAGTTTGTCTACCTTCACTTTCAGCGGTTTGTTTAAAATTACCAAACTGGTAAAATCTTTTTTAGTGGCTGGAAAATAATAAACCAAGAAATCTTTCTACATGCCCCACCTCATTAGTAAGGGTATCTCATCCAGAGACAAGGTGGTCATAACATCCATGTATTCTTCCCTTATAAGACCCATTATTGAGTACAATGCCCCTTTCAGCATGCATCTCACAAAGCACATGCAGCAGCTGGGGAGACCACAGAGGTTCCTCACAAGGAGAATCCAGAGCCTCAAACATCTATCCTACACAGATAGGCTAAAGGCCCTGTCCCTCTACTCAGTCTCCTACAGACTCCTCAGAGGTAACCTCTGTCTGGCATACAAAGGAATCTCAGATCCCACCTTGACGGTACTGCTGCATATCCGCAAGTCAAGCTCCACTCGAGCAACCTGTATATGTGACCTCAACCTGGTCTGTGATATCAATAGGACCTGTTATCTCTCAGAGAATCCCCCATCTGTGGAATAGACTCCTTCTCCATGTCAAACAGAGTACCTCATTATTTCTTTTTAAGCACAACCTGGATAACTGGATGAGAAACAGAAAATACACTCCTTGGATTCCACCTGTGTCCCTGCTGGACAGGGGCTCTGGGTGTTGACTTGTCTAAACATGGGCTAAACTCTTGGCTAGGCTTATAAGGGCCTCAGGACCAATAGTACAGTAACCTCCTATGATTCTATAATGTTAATAACAGTTGCCCAAGATGTTTTAAATTTAGCAGACTTGCTGACCTATATATTCTGTTCTGGTAAGAAATTTGGAATGAACACATAAAACAGTAATAGTCCCAAAACTAAGCCCTGGGGTTCTGTAAAAGAAACTCATGTTTCAGCAATGAATTTCTCATGTATTCACACATCACAGCTTCTGCCATCCAATTACCTTGCAATCTATTTAGTAAAGTATGAATTGGTACGCAAAGACTCAACTGTTTAATGATTTCATTATGCAGCACTGTATCAAATGTTTTAGCAAAAAGTATGTAAATGGCATTAGCAGTCACTCCAGATGTATTTATAATATTGGAATAAAAACTAACCAAATTAATAAGACAAAATTGCCCTTCAGTAAATCCATGTTGGAACATATCAAGACCTAACCTAGCCCTGCACAGTAACATCTGACAAATAAATTTTTCAAAGGATTGACCCAAGATGCATGTCAGAGTTATAGGCCTATAATCTTCTGTGACAGAATCAAGAGGACACTTTGATACCGGAACCACTGCAATCTTCTTCTTTACTGTACGGACACATACATTTCTGATCTGCTCTGAGTTACAGCACAATGACACTAAATATACAGAAACAATCAATATTGCCATTATCCTGGCAGATAGATTCAGTGCTAACTTTACTCGCCTCTCACCCTCCAAAGGGCCCATCTTAATACCAGAAGAATGCAAAGTCCCTGTAATCATGGATGAACAAGTAAAGACCGCACTCTCCAAAGCCAAGAACACATCATCCATGGGACCAGACAACATTCCAGGCTGCATACTGCATGAACGACAGAATGAACTGGCACCCCATCTAAGTACCATGTTCAATAATAGCCTCACCTCAGGCTATGTGCCTACTGAATGGTGCACAGTGATGGTTATCCCACTCCACAAAGGAAGTTCCACCATGGACCGTGGAAACTACTGCTCCATTAGCCTGATGAGCCTGGTCTGCAAGGCCATGGAACGTATCATCTTGGAGCTTATAAACAAAGACATAGGTAACCTCTAAATCCTGGACTTCACTTAGTTTGGGTTTGTAAAAGGTAGATCATGTCTACTAAACCTGACTGACTTCTTTGAAGCAGTCATTAGAGCCATAGACGAGGGCAAGGTAGTGCACACAGCCTATCTTGACCTTGCCAAGGCTTTCATTACCATCACCCAGTCTGGAATTATAGATAAATTCACTAAACTGGGCATAAATCCCTATATCACAAGATAGGTGGCCAGCTGGCTCACTGACAGAACCCACACAGTAAAAGTAGCCGACTCCAAGTCGACTTCAGACCAATGACGAGTGGAGTACCACAGGGTTTTGTCCTGGGTTCTCTCCTGTTTGCCATCTACTTTTCTGAAGTGCAGGCCAACACAGAAGGTCTTTGGCTAGCAAAGTTTGCAGATGACTGCTAACTGGGAGCCATAATAGAATCACCTATTGATGTAGACATTCTACAAAAGGGCCTCACAGAGACAGGTGCTTGGTGTCAAAGTCATGGCCTCAAGCTCAATGCCAAAAAGTGCATTGTCACCCCCTTTGGGAAAAACTGGGTACCCATGAACTATCACATAGGTGGTAGCTCAATAAACACTGAAAGTGTATTACGAGACCTTAGGACACAGGTGGACAGTAGTCTCTCCTTTGATAACCACATTACCACAGTAGTCAGGAAATCCTTCTATGTGGCACACCTCATCACAAAAGGGTTTTCCTCTAGAAAAAAGGAAGTCATTGTTCCTCTCTACTCATCACTCATCAGACCCATTATAGAGTACAATGCCCCATTTGGCATGTACCTTACAAGACACCTACAACAATTGGAAAGGCCACAGTAATACCTCACTAAGAGGATTACTGGCCTCAAACAGATGCTATACACAGACTGCCTCAAAAAACTTCAGCTCTATTCCATCGCATATCACCTATCCAGAGGCGATCTCTGCCTAACATAAAAAGCCATGTCAGACCTAGAGCTGTTGGACATGCTACACTTAAAGAAATCCCAGTCTCACTGAACCACATACTCCAGGGACATAAACCTTGTCACCACAATAAACAGAACATGCTGGGGGGATAGATTCCTGTCCCAGAGACTTCCCATACTCTGGAACAAACTACCCATTCATGTCAAGCAAAGCTCCTCATTGGCCCTCTTTAAGAAAAACCTTGACGACTGGATGGGAAATAGAAAATTCACCCCAGGGATCACTTCTGTTTCACTGCTTGACAGAGGAACAGGAAACTCATTTTCTTGGGTGGCAAAAGCCAGGGATCCTTTTTGGCTAGGCTTATATAGGCCCCAGAGCTGACAGCCTAGTACCTACTTATGAACCTATGGAGTTCTGGTAAAAAAAAATATAAACAGGAAGTTAATTGTTCAACTATGTTCCTTATAAAGAAACAATTTAAGCCATATTGGGCAGTGAAGAATTAGACTTTTTTTCTTTATTACATCAGAAACACTTTCTCCTGATATTTGGGGAAAATACAGTTTTTATTAACAAAAACAAAACACAGGAGTGTGAACCGGCAGATATAGGAAATCCACATCAAGTCTCTGTAGTAAAAGCAATGTACAAAGCAAGGCAGTCTTCAATTCACCAAAAGGATAATGCAGTCTTCACTTCACCAAATAGATAAAATTTCTAATTTATTGAACAGATAAACAGATATGACAAGCACTTTCACTCTACTGGGCTTCTTCAAGCCAAAACTGTGTTTTGTTTTTGTTACATTACCATTTTTGTACAGGAGCGTTTACTCCTGGGTAGCATTTTTTGACATTTTACAGTTTTTATTAACTTTTAAAAATGCCCTTATAATCAGATATATGTGAGGCATCAAAACATTTTATGCAAAAAAAAATGTAAGTTTATCATTGATCTGTAATAAAGTTGTCATCCATTCACTAGATATATTTGATGTGTCATTTTTGTCATACTGCCTCAGGTACTCACAGAGTGTTTTAAAATTACTTCCTCAGCAAGTTTAAAGTCATAATTCCTTCCTAGAACTTATATATTCTCTGATATTTTTCTCTGAGCTTAACACAGGGGAAACACCTTAACTAATTTCTGAAGATTTGTGTTTTATTTCTTAGTTTACTGATTTTTTTTGACCACCACATTCTTCACTGTTTTGATCTATGGTCCATTGTCACACAAATAACAATAAAGTCATCAATACATTTATAAGGAAAATTCCCAACAATATTTCACTTTTCTACCCTCCATATCAATACGCCATTACAAGCCTTCAATTTTTTATTAGTACCTTAAAATTTCACGTGAAATTTCTGTTGTACATTTACCTTAGAATGTTGTTTGAGAAACTTAAACTTGGTTTTACGTACAGTACACTGACGATCATACGAACCTAGTTCAGGTTCAATTACATACTCCCGGGGATTCAATAAACTCTGTGAAAACTTTGTGCAATGTCTACATGGAGTTTATGTATTTGTGTGATGAGCAGCAGTGCTAGTCGCATATGCATGCCTCACATCGTGCGTACACAAATACAAGCAAAGTTTCATGGCCAGCAACAGTGTTGTTGACCAGAAAACCATGCAGAACAGCACAAATGCAGAAAGAGCATCCATACAAGTTTGTCTATGGGAAAATCTGGGGTGAAAATACTTCAATAACTGTAGTATTAACACATTATAGAAAATTGTACTTGTTGCAATGTACACTACAACCAGCATCTTCAGAATGAAATAATAGATGATGGGGGAACAGCAAGGGCAAATGCAATGAAAGTTAAACATTCTAGGCAGGGAAAATGCACTGATTAAAATGACCATAGACATGAACAATATGAATGAAGAAAGAGGAAGCGGGCATGTAAAATATGACAATGTACACCAGATGGGATATGTCAACGTATGTACACTTCAAAGACAAGTCTGTAGCATAACATTAAGAGCATATGTAGATAGCACAGTATGTGCTGCTGTTTACACCTCCTGTGTGAGTATATGCATGTCATCATACATAATAGTATATATGTGACTGTCACTCAAGATTACACATCAACGAAGATGAATGGTTGTGTCCTGGAGAGGACATTTAGCAAGGACGATATATCCAATAGGGGACATGTGTATGTTGTAAAGATCTGCAAGATGACTTGCTTGAACATGACTGAAATGTCAGCATACCTCACAGTCTATAATGGAGATATGGCAACAGACTCATGGACAAGTGCTGACAGGATAAGGCACAATCAGAAACAATTTTAAAATATCAACAATATTAATTTGTGACATTGCCAGAATAAGTGAGTTTGATTTGTTATACCTGTTCCACAGAAACAGACATACAAGTATAATAATTGTGAGTATTCTACAAGGGGAATTCAGCAGCCCTTTTCCAAAAATAGACATCTTTGGAGGGGTAACATTGGACAGTGGAGTTGAATTCGGGGGCGATCCTGGTCATTGAGGTTTGCATTTCACATAAGCCACGAGACACTCATGCCAGAATCAAACCTGTGCTATCAATGCTGTCAATGATGTCTGTATTTAATGGGTGCAAAACAGTAAGAAGTATCATGCATGCATCTTGTACAACACCTTGAAGGGAAGTATGTACTGTCAATTCCTAATAGGTATGCATAAAAAAAATTGTTCTGTATGGGTGACAATATGTATGAAAGCTCACTGTGCCAAATCTAATACACTTGACTGAACCATCCCTGGCTGACACAGGTATCTGTTATAAGGATAACGACACTTACAAACAATACACTATTATAAGTGGATTCCCTACACACATCTGTGCATTGCATGCATGTGCCACATGTAACAGCAATGAATATTGTCTGAAGCATATACAACTGATGTGTGAATTAAGAAATGGTGTATTATAATGAAAGGTACATCAGTATATGAGACTGATGGCAATGCATCAACTATGCCCATCTGCACAGAAACTACAACAGTGCCAAGTTGAGTGTCAGTGAGCAAGGATGCTGCTGTCACTGTGATATTGCTCACATACCGAACAATGCATGTAGCAACTTTTATAAGTACATGTCAAACATCAACTCATGTGCCAAAATGCTATACTGGTATGAAATTCTGAGATACATGCATATGTGTTTGTGCAAATTATCACGTGGTAATACTGGTGTGATGTACTGTTATGTCAGTGATGCTGTTCAGTCACACTATACCTGTACCTAGGATAGAATTGGACTTCATAGCTTCATAGGAGAGTACTATCCATTTTTATCATTAGTTTCACAATTTTAAAAGCTATGGAAACAAAGTACACACAGTTATAAGCCTATGCTACATTATCTAAGACCAACTGTCTCTATTCATGAGTGAGATGGGTGCAACACGAGGAGTACAATTGCCATTAACTATCCATTCATGTAAGTTGTACTTGAATAAGGTCAGGAAAGGCTTTTGCTTTACATGAATGGGAAGCTTGTTCCAGAGAAGGGGTAGTGTCTGAGAAAGGTCTCTATCTCTCAAACATAATTTATTATGTCAGAGGCTAGGTTAACATCATTGGAACAAGTGATCCTCATGCAGTTTGTTTTACCAATGTGTAACATTTTCATCAGGGCTGGAGTGTAGGCTGCCCTGTACACCAGACAAAAATCCACATTAGTAGCCTGTAGAGGACAGAATACACTGATATGGGTTTCAGTTTTTGGATGTAGAACTTGTCAGTTACACCCTGTATCTTCCTGGTACAAAATCTGTGGTATTGCTCCTGCTGTTGCAGATGTGTGGCAAATTGCATGCAAAAGGGTGCACTGATCTCAATTAATGTTGTGATGACGGCCAAGTGCAATGGTATTATAACATCCTTTGATCTGGATGACATGCTCATACTTATGAGTTATGCCACATAGAAGGAATTTGTCACCACTGTGGATACATGGTGGTTGAACTTTGCATTACTGTCTACCTGAGTATCCAGATCATGTACCATTGGAGTGTGCTTTCTATATTGTAATAATTGCCTTGGGTATTTTCTTTATAAAATGGAATAATTATGCTTTTTTAGACATTTATTGTGTCTCCATGGCTCTGGCACCTATTATTTTAGTGTGTTAATACTTTCTGCAGTATATCAATACCATTACTGGATTCTAGGATTGTTTACAATTTGCAGTCATCACAAAATTGGTTGGACAATGGCTAAGTTTGCTTTGACTTCTGTGAATTAAATAGTAAAGAGGAAACAGCCTAGTACAAAAACCCCATGGTACTGCACTGGTCACTGGCCTCTAGGTCAATTCAAACACTTTGACAGCATGTGTCCTGTTGGTGAACCACTGGGCTACCAGCTTGGTGACGTAGTGGTTTATGGCCAGTTGAGATAGTTTCTCTGTAATACTTGAGTGTGAAATTGTGTCAAATGCCGTGGTCAGATCAAGTTACGTGGGATGCACATTCTTTTCCTCATCCAGTGGCTTTGTTATCTTCTCAAACATGTCAACCACATGTAACAGACATGATCTAGCCTTAGCAAATTCAAAACACATCAACCAGATTTAACAGACATGATCTAGCCTTAACAAATTCAAAACACGTCAACCAGATTTAACAGACATGATCTAGCCTTAACAAATTCAAAACACGTCAACCAGATTTAACAGACATGATCTAGCCTTAACAAATTCAAAATGGGTTGCTTACAGTTGAGAGATTGCCTATGTTCTTGTTGATAAGGTCAATGATGATTCTTTCCATTGGTTTACAGATAAGGCTAGCCAGACTTATGTGTCTATAATTCCCTGTGTTGGGTGCTGGTTACCCCTTGTTCAGACAGATGACTGTTTGTGTCCACCATTCTGCCAGAAAATAGCCTGTCTGGAGGCTGTGGTTAAGTAGGGATCCAACTAAGTCTGTTTCAATTTATTAATAAGGCAATGAGGGATGTTCTCAGGGCTCATTGATGCCATGTTTTTAGCCTTACAGAGTGCACAAATGTTCTGCTCTCTTTAAATAATATGCTGAATAATGTTTGTAGGTATAGTTTTGGTGAATAACAGTGGAGATGGGGGAGATGTTTGATCTAATTCTGTCAGCTAGCAGGTTGTCTCTTGCCTCCATATGAGCATTGTTGGTGCCATCCACAGCGATCTGTGCTCATAGCTGTAATTCCCATTAAGATTTTGTACTTACGTAAAAAAAGATTTGTGACACCATCTCCAAATATAACCTTAGGTATGCATCCCATGACACACAGTGGGACTGTTAACATAGTCGTCCAGCTCTATTTATTTCACGTCATTACATCACTTACACATCATATTTCTATATGTTTACCATTAGAAAAGTGTGTGTGAGGGGCCTGATACCATATATGGCCACATTACAAATGAGGTGAATGTGGTTCATGCAGAACAGTTAATGACACAAATGCTGACAGTCACACAATGCTGTTGGGCAACACCTGAATAATTAACACAATTGTGGATACAATTAATTCCTCATGGTTCCAAGTGAATCTGAACTGGTTATACATTTGTGTATATACATACATATATATATATATATATATATATATATATATATATATATATATATATATAAATATATATATATATATATATATATATATATATATATATATATATATATATATATATATATATATATACACCAGCATTGCAATATGTGGATGAAACAAGTATGTGTCTATGTAATCAGTATGATATAATATTGCTATATGTTACATAGCATTTCATAATGGTAGTTATACACATGCACACTTGTGCCATAATGCATCTGTCACTGTGATGGTTGCATGAGAACTTTGTAGGATGTTGACGTACTCCACTAAAAGAACACATGCCTTAGTAAGGCAACAATATACATTAGCATCATAGCATCATCCCATGGCAACAGCCCTCAGGAAGCATATTACTACAGCTGTTATGAAAGGAATATGTAATCAAATGTCAGCAGTGACCGACAATACATTATGTCAGATATCAGATTGGAATATATTGTTGTAGAGTCACTGTACATCCACACCTCGACACAGCACATGTGGATGACAGAGGGTTGACATATACAATCTTCAAAGGGTCATAAGACATTAATAGGTTAACAGCCATCATCACATAAAATCATATCCATTATTCTAGCTTTTAAACCAAATTAATATATCCATATGATGCAAGATAGTATGAGTATGTGCATATGTGTATGTGTTTGATCGTATTACATACTGTCTCTGTCCATATGTGACATGTCCACCTCCCCATGACAGAATTAGCAATCACACATTCAGTGGTCTGCAGGTGGCTTGAAGAGGATCATGGAAGGGCTGTGCATCATGATATGTGTACGCATTTTTGAGATGATGACATCCTCCAGTGTTTTGCAGAAAGGATTTTACAGTGGCAGAGGGGAAAAGGGGGCTGTTGGAATATGGGGCTATGTTAAAGGTTCTCCTGAGTGGGGATTCAAATGAAAGGAGATTCAAAAGATCAGATACTGGCCATAATATACCACCAAACACACACACAGTAATTGACTGAAGTCAGATTTGAATATTACACCTGTGTATGCATGCAAATTTGATGGCATAGAATGCACGAGTAACACCACAACAGATGTTTGACTTTACATTGTCACAGTTCAAGAAGAAGATGTTGGTAGGAGTGTGTGACATAGATGTGGATCTACATCTCAGTGTAAAATTGTCTCCACATTCATATTTGAATGAATGCACTCAGTTTGTTTGCTGAGAGATTAGAACCACAAACTATTGTAAGTTGTTTACACAATATTACAAACTTGTTTACCTTGACATATAAAATCTAGTTTAAGATCTCAAACCTAAAGAATACTACAACTATAAAAGTAGCCTGTGCTGAGAGTGTAACATTTATTCTATTTCAGTAACCCCTAAGGTTCCAAAGATATGAACATTTGTTTGAAATGTAAGGACATAATTTGTGTCCATCAAAAAGCTTAGGCTCCACCCATTGGAAGCTAAAGTGAAAACTTACAGAGCTCCATTGGAAGAAATAGATTAATGGAATATTGTATTTCTTTTTGCATTGATAATAAATCACAAATAAAGAAACTTTAGAGGGTACATGGATTATTTTCAAGGGAAACAATGTGAGACATTTAAATTACGATGAAAGTCTTAATAGTTATTTTTTATTCATTAGTATATAGGCTATTATAGGGTGATTTGATTATGATGTTTAGATGTTACAGGAACAAGTTGTAGGCAGTCATACTTGGGATTGAGTTTATTGATCACTCGATGGAAACCAAAAATAATGCCTTACTTGTTTCCTTATCTCAGCTAAATTTTATTTTATTTAACATTTGTTGACCAGGAATGTCCGACTAGGTTCCACAGAGCCTGTTTTCAGCAGAGGCCTGGGGAGGAATGCTCCAGATGCATGTCTTTGGAATGTGGGAGGAAACTGGAGTACCCGGAGGAAACCCACGCGAACACAAGGAGAACATGCAAACTCCACACAGCAGGCACCCCAGCCAAGAATCGAACTGGAGAACCTCTTGCTGGGAGGTGACAATGTTAACCACTGCACCACTGTGCCACCCTCAGTAAATTACAGTAGGGAACTTCTTTTTCCATGAATGGGCATGTAGGGTGTAAAATGTACTTTCAGTGAGGATAAGAAGAGCTGATAGCTTAGTTACCTATAAAACATTACAATATGGGTGGTTTTAAAATAAGTTATAGAACCCTGGTTTTAACAGCTGCAAACCCTTGAACTGACAGTGATTTTGCTACTGGGTTTGTGTTAAGAATATTGAACATTGAACAGTTATGGCTCACTGCAAAACTCAGGCAGAAAGTTGAAACAAATCTGCTAAATTTAGATATGTTTTATTTTACACATATGTCTTGTTCTGGAATCAGAGTTCTAAAGCAAGGGTGATTTTTCTCCTATTCTAGAGCTGCCCTTTGGAAGAGGTAGTGGGTGTGTCCCAAGCTACTTAATGTATAGCTGGGGTTTTGTGCCATTAGATAAAAGGGTCACCTTAATGTAATTAAGACATGCAGAAAGAAAACATCTCCCTGATGTTTATGCATACAGACTTAACAGATATTTAGATTAGTAGGCCTTATTAATTGTGAGTTAAAAAACCTGTTAGAGCAGCACCTACTGACCATGTAACTTATTTAGAGGTCCCATTGCTCCATTGCACATGTGGGGATTGAAGAATATATGTATATGTACATGACGATGAGAAATGTCTTCTCTGACCTAAATCCTAGTTGTGAATTCTTTATAGACATTTATGCAATTCATAGATTGTGCACAAGGAACTTCAAATTTGAACACAGTAAAGTGAATAAGTATTTCTGCTTCCAGATGGCCTTGGTACAAAAGCTGATGATACAATCTCTAATCATTTCATCAGATCCTGATCTATATCTTCTGGACAATCAGACAAAGAGAGATGATAATCTATCAATTGGCCATCAAAAGTGAGTTAGGTCAGAGAGACTGGTGGCAGCTCAACAGATGTAGAAAAAACAGATGTGTAAAGAGGGCATTAACAGAAATTATAACTGATGTATCTATGTGGCATTAGCTCAGCTCACACATCTTGAACAGTTTCACCCGTGAACTCACAGAGGTCAAAGATGTGAAATCCAAATGGACTATCTTCTAGACTTCAAGTGCTGTGGCTGAAAGGTGGTCATAGCTTGACATAGTGGCAACCCCTGGATTAATTGTTAGATATCAGCAGTGTGAGAAGTGAGAGAAGCTGTGAAGTTACAGAAACAGGTCCTCCTTGCAATTCTAGTAGTAGTCTTCAAGCCTGCTCAATAGGTAATGAGAGGTTAGGAAGCAGTAGTTACAGCATAAGTGAAGGGATGGGTTTGGAAAGAGTTTGTTGAAACCATACAGAATGACTTTCAAATAGCTTCAAATAAGCTCAGGCAAACTATCTTCTCACTCAGAAAGGAGAGGGAGAATATTGGCCAGACTGATCTTAGAAAGTTTGTTGAAATGCTTGCCTTAGCTGCTGATGTTGTTATGTGATGGAAGGAACACTTTGTTAAACTCCAAAATCCAGAGATCAGGTCTCTGTGAATGCAATGCCAAAACCATCTGAAGGAATTGGACCCATTTCTGTTGACGAGTGATGCAGTGGTTAGCACTGTCACCTCACAGCAAGAGGTTCTCTGGTTCAATTCTTGGCTGAGTTCCTTCTCTGTGGAGATTGCATGTCTTCCCTGCCTTCGCATGGGTTTCCTCTGCATGCTCCAGTTTCCTTCCACATTACAAAAAAATGCATCTGGGATGTTTTTCCCTGGGCCTCCATTGAAAATGGACTATGCCCCAGTTGGACATTCCTGATCATAGGAAGTTATTAGGCTATTAGCCGTTACAAGCCTGGCCAAGAATTTAGCCCATGTTCTGACAAGTTAGCAACTGATGCTCTTGTCCAGCAGGGACACAGGTGAAATCCCAGGGGTGTATTTTCAGTTCCCCATCCAGTTATCCAGGTTGCACTTAAAAAAGGTTTAATGAGGTACTCTGCTTTACACGGAGAGGGAGTCTATTCCACAGAAGGAGGAGTCTCTGGGACACAAATTTGGCATGCCAACAAGTCCTATTGATGTCACATACCAGGTTGAGGTAGTGCGTGTGAGTTAATTAAGTGGAGTCTGACTTGCAGATATGCAACAGTCCCATCAAGCCGGTGTCTCAGATTGCTTTGTATGCTAGACAGAGGTCACCTCTGAGGAGTCTGTATGTAGGGCATATGTTTGAGGTCCTGGATTCTCCTGGTGAGGAACCTCTGTGGTCTCTCCAGCTGTTGCATGTGTTTTGTGAGGTACATGCCAAAAGGAGCATTGTAGTCAATAATGAGTCTTGTAAGGGAAGACTACATGGATGTTATAACATCCTTGTCCCTGGATGAGATCCCCTTACTAATGAGGTGGGCCATGAGGAAAGCTTTCTGTACAGCGGAGGCAATCTGGTGGTCAAAAGTCAGTTTGCTATCAACCTGGGTGCTCAAGTCCCTCACAACTGACTGCATGGGACTTGGGCACCCAGGTTAATAGGAAACTGACTTTTGACCTCCACATTCGTAAACAAATGTTAGATAAATAAAATAATAATAATAAATGAGATAAATCATTGTCATATTTCTTCTGGAGCAAGACTATTAAAGAGGAAGAGATTTAACGAACAACTGAATGTGCTGGATACTATCAGGATTATTTATTTATTTATTTATTGGCATTTGTTAACCAGGTTTGCCCAACTGGGCTTGTGGCCCATTTTCAGTGGAGACCCGAGGAGAAAAGCTCCAGTAATACATTTTAAAACAAGTACAATTTTAAACAATATTGATATAATAGCAGTTATAGCAAAACGATTCACATATGTTGGGATACATGCATAAAGTTAAAGTTGCATTAAAAAGAAGCTAAGTAACAGTTTTACATTGATATAGTTCAATAGGTCAATAATGAACATTTTTTGTTTGTATAAAATTGTGCAAATGCATAGTAGACACATTGGAGAGAGAGGTGTAATGAGGTATGGTACTTTTGAGGGTACATAAAGGGAAGGAAGACTAGGTAGGGTCATGGCTTTAGTCAATGTGACTTCTCAATATTGCTTGGAAGCTAGGGCAACATCTCTGGGCAGACAAACTTTTGTTTACATGGTCGTATATGACCTGAGTTCCACATATTTTCAGGAGCTGCTAGCATGATATAAACTCTTTTGTGACTTGCATTCTGCCACCATTGGGTTGTTCGTAGTTATAATGGTGCACTTGGAGTCCTTTGGGAAAAATTATTTTGCCAAACAGGGCCTTAGTTTTACAACTTTTTGCCAGGGAAGCTGAGTGAGTCCCAGATGTTAAGCAGTATTTTGAAGCTTGTTAACTCTCATCTCTTTAGGCTGGTGACTTTCCCTCCTTCAGATGATTTTGTTTATTGTATTCTTACTCCCTCTTATTTATTACTATTATTTAAGCATTTAAATATCAAAAACATGCCAAATAATAGTAATAAATAAGAGATGACCGAATTCCAAAGTCACCTTCTGTCACACTGGAATACAGGCCTGGCAGCTAATGAGTACTGCAGCATGTCCTACATTAAACAAAGAGATCATGGCATATTTTTAACAATGCATGTTAACCTGAACTGTTGTGATGGAACCAATTTTTGGAAAGACAGTAAGAGTTTAATTTGCAGTTTTAGAGGCATCATGCTCCTCATCTTCCATGGGGATACCTCTGCTAGGGTGATAGCTAAGTAGTCAACCTTTTCAATCAGGAGAAGCAATGCAGTTTATACCCAAACCGTGTAATGGCAGAGGCATTCTTTGTTCTTCCACAGATATTGGAGTAATTTTGAATATTTGCTTGTCCTCTCTCTGTTTTGTGAACCTCAACAAGGCATAGGATTGTATAACACAGAATGTCATGCTGGAAGTGTGAAAACTGCTAGGGGTCTCAGGACCATCGTTGTGCACTATCTAGTCCCTGTAATTGAGGGTAAAGAGTGGTGTCTGCATTCTTAGCATTAAGCTGAATGTATATTCACTGAGAGTGTAGGACTCTGCTAAGGGTGAGCCATTGGGCTCTCCCTCCATTCCTATTCTTTATTGACAAGATGTCAAGGTGTGGTTAAATTTTATATAGTAGCCAGATAAGAATTGTAAGAACTGCTCTTTGTTGGTTGTAAATGATGTTATCACCTTAACACCACATGACTGTGATTTCTTATATTCTATGTCATGGTACTTTGCTAAGTCTAAAATTAATGGAATGAAAATCAACAATAGCAGTCTCTCCAGAATCCAGGCATTCCCCAGTGCTATTCAAAACATATGACATTTGGCATAAACAGATGGCATAAATAGAATCATTGTCTGTAGCCTGCACTTGTAATAAGGAAAAAAATAAGCTCGCCAAGGAAATTTACTAGGTGGAAATAGAGTGGGAATTGCTCTAACATCCTAAAAGCCTAAAATAATGGACTCTCAACTGTCCAGATTTTAACAGAATATCCAGACTTTTTACTCATATTTTTGGTCTGTTCCTCATACAATTTGTGGCTTTCTGACAAATCACTGAGGATTGAAGTCACTAAATAATGACATACATTTGAATTTCAGGATTCATATCCATCACAAAAAAAGCATGCTAATACTAATCTTGTTATTCTAACCACTTACTAATAGCAATGTTTAAAATATGTCCCTAGATTTAGGCCTTTGTTTCTCCCATTATTTTAGGCTTTGTACAGATTTCTTGTGCTAAGAGGTTGAGCAATATGCCACATTGTTGAATGCAATGCATAAAAAGTATAAAATTTAAGTCCACTGCTCAAAGCTATG
>NC_056737.1:904308186-904325686 GCF_019279795.1 Protopterus annectens
GGTGGTTGTGGAAACCTTTTAGATGGGTTACCTTAGAATGCTTAAATTGAATAGGAGGAGTCCCTGCAGTTAAAGACAAGTTCAGTATGGTTGCTCTGTGGGTTGACTTATCAGTGAATGAGGCTGCACCTCACTGATCACAGCTGAATGGTGTGCAACTCAATACCTGGTGCTTGACATACAAATTCATTGCCAGTGTTGGTTCTAGTGGAGTGCTAGTAATGATTCACTGATTAAATATGTGGATAATTGTTTTGATTTGGTAGATGCAGCCATACACAGAAATAAAGAATGGAGCTAATATATATTAAGGTTAAAATTCTTTGGCAGTTTTCTAGGTATTTACATATGGCTTTAGCTGAGATAGAGTGATATGTATGGTAGTAATCTGGTGGAAAGGAGTTTGAGGAGTTATAATACATTGCATTTAGATGAGAGTTTACTCCATGGGAAGTAGGTTCACTGGTGATTACTAGCCTAATGACCCTAAAGGGCCTTTTTTAAGCCTAGCCATGCTTCCTAACATTTTATAGGAGATATAACTTGAGTATGAGTAGTCAAGCATTTACAAACTTCTTCTTTCTAATAGGGATATAGGTGGCAGACCCAGAATACATTTATTATTACCTATCACTGATCTGAGTTACACTTGAATAAGTGCAGGGAGGAACTCTGTTTCACATGGATGGTAAGTCTGTTCCAGAGAAGATGTAGGTGCTGAGACATGTATGTGTCCCTCAAGTATGTATGCTGCAGATGAGGTTCAGGTCTCTAGATCAGGTGTTCCTAATGCCATTTGTTTTACAGATGTGCATTAGAACAATTAGGAATGGATCAGATGCTGTTTAGAAGGCGAAGCATAGATTGCTCCTCAACATCCAGTAGGAGACCAAGTACAAGGATAAGGCTAGGAGGCAGTCTGAATAGGACATGTTTTCTACATTATGTACTCATTTTGTTAGGAACCTCTGAGGATTGTCCAGTTGTTGCATATACTTGGTCAGCTGTATACCAAAAGGATTGTTGTACTTAGTGATTGGTCTAATGAGGGATGAGTATAACAGGACAATGACATCCCTGGATCTAGATAATGCTGATAAGTTTGCAATGTGGAATGATTTCCTTAGTAAAATAGATACATATAGCCAAAGGCCAAGTCACTGTCTACATGTGATTGCAAATTCCTATTGACAAAGTAAATTCTAAGGGAGTGCCTTTCATGAAGATACTTTTATGCATGTTTTGGAAATTAGTTTTAGACTGTGACTCTGGCATCAGTTATTAATCTGCATAAGGTCTTCTTGGAGGATTTGGTGTCTATGGAGGATTCTATGACTAAGCCTATTTTGCTGCCAACTGCAAACCTGGTCAGCCAGTGGCCTTTAACATTGGCTCTGACTTCAGAGAAATAGATGCCTAAAAGGGGCAGCTCCAGCATTGTGCCCTGGGGATCTCCACTAGTGACTGTCCTTTTTCAAGAGGTAGACTTGTGTACCCTGATTTCTGAGTCCCTCTCTGTGACTCAGCTGGTTATCCAGTGGGTAACACAAGGGTTTACTCCTAGTTTCTTGAGTTTTCCAATAAAACTGAAATGAGGAATAGTGTTGCATGCTTTGGCCAGATGAAGATTGGCAATGTTGATGACTTTCTCAAAAAAGTCCCCCGGGATGAGTAGGTATGATCTGCCTTAAATGAAACCAGTCTGTGCTGGATCCAGTATAAGAAGGTTTCCTATGACTTTATTTATAATATTGATGATATTTTTTCCATGGCTTTACATATGAGATATTAAAACTTCTGGGTCAGTGGGTGGCCTGTCCTTGTGCATATAACTCTTTGCAGTCCTCCATTCACTAGGCACAAAGCCAGTTAGGAGACTAAGGCTGAACAGTGATTTCAGAGGTCTTGCTAGGTCATGTTTCATGCTCTTTTGGAGGCATCTCAGAATATTGTCTGAGCCCATAGATTCAGTATTTATGCCTTGGCAAGTGCACTGTGGAGTTGTTCCCCAGTGATAGTCAGGGGTTATGGTCAAGAATATCTCTTTAGAGGTGCCAATGTAGGAAGTAGAGTGAAATTACAGTTATTTTTATTAGGTTTATCTGAGGGTACCTCACCCCATTCCCTGTCTTGAGAACCCATCTGCATTGGCATTGCTAATCCCACTGCAGTGCTGCACTGACATATCATATGCTTGCAACCACAGGCTCCATCTTAGTAACTTGGCATTTTGCTGGCTAGCTCTGGTTAACCATATTAGAGGTTTGTGATCTGCCATTACAGTGAATTTTCTTACATACAGATAAGGTTGAAGTTTTTGCAGTGCCCACACTATGGCTAAACATTCCTTTTCTACAGCTGCATAGCATTCCTCCCTGGGTTGGAGCCTACGACTGAGATAAACCACTGGGTGGTCTTCCCCCTCTGAAGAAATCTGGCTAAGTACAGCCGCCACCCCATGTTTCATAGCATCCACCTGCACAACAAAGTCTTTGCTGTAATCTGGACTGGCTAAAATGGGGGGTGGGGGGCTCCCACAGCTTCTTTAAGCTTCTGAAATGCCTGCTCACATGCTGGGGTCCACACTACCTTATCTGGTCTGTTCTTCCTTGTCAGGTCTGTGAGGGGAGCAGCCATGGTACTATAACTGGGGCTGTACTTTCTGTACTACCCTGCTGTCCCTAAGAATGTCCTAATCTGCTGTTTGGTAACAGGTGCAGACCATGCCTGAATGGCTTCCACTTTGGCAAGTTCTGGCCTTATCTTACCACTCCCCACTCTATGTCCTAGGTAGGGGACCTCTGCCATACCCACCTGACATTTGCTCTGCTTAATGGTCAACCCTGCCCTCTGTAATCTGCCCAGCACCTCCCTGACATGCTGAAGGTGCTCTGGCCAGGAATGGCTGTAGATGGCAGTATCATCTAGGTAAGCAAGGGCAAACCCTCCTGCTCCTGCTTGGATATTATCCACCAGCTTATGGAAAGTTGCTGGGGCATTCTTCATCCCAAAGGGCATCTTTGTGAACTCATACAAGCCAAAAAGAATCCAAAAGCTGACTTCGCTCTAGCACTGGGAGTCAGGGGTACCTGCCAGTACTCCTTGGTAAGTTCAATGGTTGTAAAATACTTAGCCCCACCCAGCTGCTCTAGAGCCTCATCTGTCCTAGGCATGGGGTCAGCGTCCAACTCTGTGTGACTATTTAATTTCCTGTAATCCACACAGAACTTGGTGCTGCCATCCTTCTTTGGCACCAGCACCACTGGGGAGGCCCAGGGACTGTTGGACTCTTGAATCATCCCTAGTTCCAACATCTCCTGTACCTCTTCCCTCAGAGTCTGTCTGTCTGACACTGTCATGCACCCTATAAGGGGCCTGCCTAATAGGCCTTTGGGATCCTGTATCCAACTGGTGCTGCACCAGGTGGGTGCACCTTGGTTTCCCAGTGAACACATCCCCAAATTCCTGCAACACTGCCTTGATTTCTCGAACCTGGGTAGGAGATAACTGGTGGCACATTGCTACACCTTCCACCGAGGTGTCAGCTTGATCCTCACTGAGGAGATCAGTCCACAGATCTCCCTCATACTCCTCCTACAATCCACTGCAAATACTCAGCATAAGGGCCTCCCTATCATGGTAAAGTTTCATCATGTTAACATGGTACAATTTGTGCTCCTGCCTTCTGCCAAGCAGTTCCACCATGTAGTTAACATCACTTACCTTTCTTACCACCTTGTAGGGTCCCTCCCAAGCTTCTTACATTTGTTGTGTCTGAGGACCATTGCCTGCTGCCCAACAGCATACTCTCTAGCTTGAGCATTCCTGTCATACCACACCTGTTTCTGTTGTTGGGCTTCTGCCAGGTTCCCCTGGGCCAAGCCCATGAGTTCCCTGAGCCTTGTCCTTAGGTTTAGGATGCATGCCACAACAGATTCCATGTGAGACTCACACTCACCTTGCCACTCATCTTGAATTAAATCTAGAGTTCCCCTCACCCTACGCCCATATATCAACTCAAAGGGTGAAAAACCTGTGGATTCCTGGGGAACCTCTCTGTAAGCAAACAGATGGTGCAAATATTTGTCCCACTCCCTCTTAAATTGATCTGCAAATGCCCAAAGCATGGACTTGATTGTAGAGTTTAACCTTTCAACAAGACCATTAGTCTGAGGATGGTAGGGGGAGGTATTCATGTGCTTCACCCCACAGGACTTCGACAGACAAGCCAGCAGGTCTGTCATGAAAATGGCACCTCAGTCAGTCAGTATTTCTTTTGGGAAACCCATCCTGCTGAAAATCTCTAACAAAGCATTTACCACCTTCTCTGCCTCAATGGAGGACACATCCACTGCCTCAGGGTATCGTGTAGCATAATCCACTACCACTACGATATACTTTTTCCCTGTGGAACTTGGGGTACTCAGTGGACCAACAATATCCATAGCTACCCTCTGAAATGGCTCCTCAATCACAGGCAAAGGCATCAAAAGAGCTCTCACCTTGTCTCCTGCCTTGCTGACCTTTTGCCACTGCTCACAGGTCCTGCAGTACCCTGTTACATCTTTTGAAATTCCAGGTCAATAGAAGTTTTGCATAATATGCCTCTTTGTACATTTTATGCCCATATGACCTGCAAATGGAATATCATGGGCTATGGCTAGAAGCACCAGAATGTAGGCTCTAGGCCCTACCAACTGCTGTACTCTCTAACCTTCTAGCCCTCCCTCAGGGTCCACACTGTGCATAGTAACCCTTTGTCACAGTTTACAGATTCCCCATTACCTTGAGAATCAGGTGCCTCCCTAACTACCTGCCTCTGGCCTTGCAATGTAGGGTCTGAGAGCTGAACCTGTCTCAACTCTCTCCTTGTAACCCTTTCCAGCTCCCCTTCCACAGGAAGTCTGGCATCCTCTGATAGTGGTGCCTCACTGTCAGCCTGGGTACTACTACTTAGCTCTACCTTTGCAGTTACCCTATCCAAGGGAACATCAGTACCCACAAGCAGCTGTCACTCACCTTCAGTCTCACTGCTACAGCATAGCTCACTCCCTGAAATAACAACCTCACCAGTCCTATCTGCAAGTATGCAGTCTGTCTTGGTCTCCCCCAGGCTACCAGACCCACATGCTTGTCTCCTAGCCTCACTGTGTATAACTGCATAAATACATGGTACTGCCTCATCCGAATCCTTCCCTCTCAGGACATCTGCAGGATGATAGTTCCATACCCCTGTTGTCTCAAGACAACCCACTATTGGCATTTTGTCTTTCCCACTTACTGGCTCCCTCATCTTTGGTTCCACACCTTGCCTGTATGGACACCTGTATGCCACATGGCCCCACTGGTTGCATCCAAAACATTTAACCCGAGCTCCTGGACATGTACCTGGACTAGTGGCTTCCCCTGCTACTGGCAGATTCTGTTGGGGCAGTCTGTGTTGCCCACCCTGGGTTCCTTTAGACCTATGAGCAGTACTGGGGGTCCTCTTCCTGTACAGGGCTGCCCTGCTTGCCAGGTATAGGTCTCCCTTCTGCCCCAACTCATCTGAAGTAGCACATTGTCTATCAGCTAACCAGATCCTCATGTCCTCAGGCAAAGTGCTAAGGGCTTGTTCCCTTACCAAAAGGTCTGCCAGACCTTCAAAAGTGGTGACATGACATCCACTCACCCAGCTAAGAAAATAAGTGCTCAGTTCAGCAACATATTCACATACATTTTCATCTGCCTTGCTTCTATGCTCACAGAACTTTTTCCTATACATTTCAGGTGTTAGCCTAAAAGATTCTAAAAGACATTTTTTTACAGCAGTATAATCAAAACAGAGTCAGGCATTTGTGATATATAAGTTACAGCTTTCCCATGGAGTAAGGGGGTCAGGAACCGTACCCAGAGCCTTTGGTCAACACTATACTGTTTGCATTCCCGCTCAAACATATAAATGAAACTATCAAAATTATCCCCCTCTTTAAATTGCAGAAGAAATGTACTGACTTGTTGTGCTTCTGGGGTCCAGTTACTCCCTTCCCCATTACCTCCATGACTCTGGCGAAGAGTCAGCATTTCCCCTCTCATGCTTCTTCTGATGCTCTTTTTCTTTGGCTTCTATTTCCAAATGCCTGGCCTCCAACTCAAGTTTCTTTAGATCCAGCTGGATTTTTAAGTTGACTGCAGAATGGTTGAGATGTCCATTCTCCAAGGATATTGTATCTCCACTGTCAGTCTGATTGTCCTTGGCAGAAAGGTTGAGCTGTCCATTCTCTGAGGATATTGTATCTCCACTGCCAGTCTGATTGTCCTCCTGGATGCTGTTTACTGATGCAGCTGTAACCAAGGCTGCAATCAGGTCTGCCTTAGTCAGGTTTCCATGCACCAGTCCCCTAGGCTGGCACATCTCAACCAGCTAGCTCCTTGTCAGCTTTATACACTCCTGAGCTGCCATGTTGCCTGCTCACCCTGACTAACTAAGCTAACAAAAGAAATAAAACAATTGTAATCTGAACTCTGAGTATTCACTGTGTGGCTGATTTAGAGTGCAAAACACCTTCAGAGATCACTGTACATAAGCTACAGGATTCACTCTACCCACACCACTGCAAACCACAAGTGAAGATATCTTATCCCAACCACTGCCACCACAATGTGATGGCCGTGCCCTGGCCCAGCAGTCCAGGAGCCTCAATCCTTACCACTAACACCAGGGAGAGCATCTCATATAAGAGGAAAGGATAACAAATACACACAGTAAACTACAATTTCCCTTAAGTGTACAAAGAGATCACAGTCAGTCTGGGGCTGGTTGCTCCCTTGCTCCCCAGGTCCCCAGTAAGACTCCCCATAGGCACAGCTATAGGGTCCAGATCTCAGCCTAGCTGGCAGGCTAACCTCCAGTACCCTCTCTGTCCCACCAGTGCTTCGTGTCCCTATACAGGTAGCTGACACACCACACACACTTTGAGATAACTATTTATATAACTTCACAGACACTCCTGGGAAAGGCTGACACAGATTCTCCAGCTATGCCCCTTTTACCCACACTATACAGTAGTAATTACTGCCATCACCAGCTAATACTTATCAGCTACCCAAAGGCCCTTAAAAGGGTGTCCAATTATTACTGTGCAATATTATTATCCAATTGGCAATGTGACTAATCAGTCTAAGGTTTATTAGAGTGGCCTTGTACAATAAACTATATAAATATGCAATGTACTCTAGAGCTTACTTATCTCTACACAAACCAGACACAGGTAAAAGTTTGTTTTAAATATTTAATAATAAATAATTAAAAACACAAGGCAATACTACTACACCACAGTGATATCTAAGAGTTCAAAGATCACATAGAAACTTAAAACAATACAGTAGGAAAGTTCTGATATAACAGAAAAACACTTAGTCTAACTTTCTTCTAAGTTCCCAGCTATTACTACAAGAAAACATACTTCTAAGATACTACTTACATAAAGAGTGCATAAGGCAGTGCTAAGAGTTGGATATCAAGATTAAAATGCTTACAGTCTCTCTCTCAACAATAGTTTTTAAAACCACTGGCACATTTCTGCTGGGCCTTCCCAGATTACATCATTTTGACACAAGTTTTCCCAGTATACACATTACATCATTTTGACACTTAGTCTGGAGTTCTCCGGCCAAAAGGCTACATTATTTAACAATCTAACACCTGCTTAGGAAACTTCAACAATAGAAGGCATTTCACATGAACACTCTAGTAATTATTCCTTAAGTTAAGACAATAGAAAGAATGTGTTCAGTTAGCCTCTTCGTCACCACTGTTTAGATCAAAAGGGTATACAAGACATAATTTTAACTTTAAAAGAACAGATGTGAAATGTTTGGCTTAGTTTTCCTTACAGCAGATGGCAAAGTCGCTACAACCTTGAAGTTCACATTTTACCATGTTTTCTTTCATTTGAGAAACAAGGCTGTATTTTAAATTTATATTTAAAAATACCAGAATTATGTATTAAATTCTATTTGACTAGGCTGGCAGCCTTCGCCCATCTTCCCCCAATCTTCACAGCTTATATGGATGTTCATGCTGTGATTAATAAATTTAAATATTATTCAATAAAGTTATGTTTATGGAATTTCAAAAAAGTTGTCAAATGTCATTTGGTATGGTGTGTTTATTTAAGGGGACTGGAAGAACTCAGTTTTTCCAGGGACATCTTCGGGTGTGGGCTGGTAGAAATAGTAATGGAAGATAAAATGGTAGTTGAAGAGAGTTAATGTGGTGGGGATGGAAGAGTTAAATTTGGTAAAGTAGGAGAGTTGGGAGAAAATGAAGTAAGTGTAAGGAGGGGCTTGACTAGTTTTGAGTGATTGGATCTTGGTACGGGATCAGATTTTGATGTATATTTGCTACCTGCCTTCTATCCCTCTTTAAGGAATATTGAGTATTGTGTGGGTATTTTATAGGTTTGGTGTTTAGGGGGAGAAGAGGGTCAGGCCTTTCCCTCTTCTGATCCCCCTCTGGTGTTGGATGTTTAATTCAATGAGTTGGGGAATGAAAGTGAGCGATGGGATGCTGCTTGATATGTAAAAGTTAGTGAGTGGAGATGAAGATGCTGCTTATTTGGTTAGGTAAGTGAGGTTACACTACCCTAGTAAAAGGGAGTTGGGTGCTTAATTCAATCAGCTGGGGACAGAAAGTGAGGGATATGATGCTGCTTGTTAAGTAAAAGTAAGCGAGCGGAGGTAAGAACGCAACTTATTGGTTAGGGTGAGTGGGGTTACATTGCCCTAGTAAAAGGTTTCATGGATGTTCATGCTGTGATCAATAAATATGAATATTGTTCAATAAAGTTATGTTTATGGAAGTTCAATAAAGTTCATCAAATGTCATTTCGTATGGTGTGTTTATTGAAGGGGACAGGAACAAATATTAAGAACTTGTAGAAGAGATTGTTGTCACTGTAAAAGAAAAAGAAAAAGAAAGGGACATTTAAATGTAATGGCTACAACAATTACAGCTACATTATAAAGGGTGACAGTTTTAAATAGGGATGAGTTATGGTTAAGCTAAATAGATGCAACAGTTGTAGCCAAAGTGAGTCATATATGCAGCTTTATGTTACTCTTGTTTGGATGTTTATATAGGAAAAACAGAGATGGCATTAAAGGTACGTTTACTTGTGCAGACATATCATATAAAATTAAAGTATGTTAAGGACTCATGAAGGCTGCCAGATTGTGATTTTGAATATTGTTTTAAATATATATTTTTTTCAAATGTCACTTTAATTTTTCAGTGTAATGTTTTTTACATATGAGCATGTTACTTACTATTCCCTGATTTCAATTTATTTCATTTTTATCTAATGTGTTTTTTCAGTGAATTTTTCTTGATCCTGACATTTAAATGTTCTATGTGGTCTGTTCATTAGTCACATGATCAAGCAGGTCATGTTATATAACAGCTTGATAACGGAATAGCTGACATCATGGTTCTGAAAGTCTGCACTTTTTGTGACAGACAAAAGCACTTAACCATTAAAAATCTGTTTATTGCTCCTGCTGCGGTAGTTTACTTAAGGGTGTGCTGACAATTTATACAGAGTTTGGTAATCTCTTTCAAATATTTAAAAGTGCAGACACAGAAAATAATGCAAATATATAACAGCAGCACTTTGAAATAACTGAAAAAAAGTGCTATTCATCAATGTGTAGTACATATCTACCTTATACGAAGCTGGACTGAAACAGGTACATTCAAATTTCAATCAGTTGACTGCTCCCTGCAAATTCGTTAAGCTTTATATGGGAACAAAGCTTTATACAGGCACAAAAAAAAAATGGATTTTTTTCTGCTTGAGTAATCACAAAAACATCTGTGTCACTGGTATGTTTTTTTCCAGTAGAAGTGACTTTTGATCTGCAGAAGTGAGTGTAATATGCATTGATCCTTCTGCTCATTGAGTTTAGGTGACACACACACACACACACACACACACACACACACACACACACACACACACACACACACACACACACATATACACACATACACACACACACACACACACACACACACACACACATATATATATATATATATATATATATATATATATATATATATATATATATATCGAGAGAGAGAGAGAGAGAGAGAAATCTTACACATATTTCAATTGCTCAAGGGGCAGCCATTCCATCATTCCATTACATTTGCAAGTAGGTGTGCAGTGCAAATGCCTCATCAATAAAATTAAATATGCTATTCAAAAATAAAATACTGTAAAATGCCATGCTGTTTCAAAGTTACAGCCATGAACGGGTAGAGACCGAATGGGCTTTCATGTCTATTAGAATGTGTTGGATACCGCTGCATTAAATTGGCTTACATCAGGCACACTTATCTGACTTTTGTTCAGTGCAGAGACTGCCTTACATGACCAGAACATATCAGCTCTGTGGTAGAATTACATCAAATGAAAAGGTATATACATTTCTTTTGAAAAGTGAGAGATTTCTTCACTTGAAAGAGGTAACCAACAGAAGTGAATTGAATAAGATAAACATGATAAACACATCTTCACTGTTTTTCTGAATTTAAGTGCTGGAACATACAGTGTCAGTCTGAGGTGAAAGATGCACATGAATATAACTTCCTGGATGTTTTACTTGATATTGTAAAACAGTGATTTGGGTATGCAAGTTAAATTTGCTGAGATACAGACCTCGGTGAACCATTGGCTTCTCTCTGTGTAAATTTTGTAGGTTGGATGAAAAGTCATGGGATGGCAGAGCAGGATTAGTTCTTATAGATATCCAGAAAACGTTTGACTCAGATTGCAATTAATTTAAATAAACTGAAACAGCTAATACAGGAGGATATGCAAAGATTATGTGACACTTGTGTTACTAATAGTCTTCAATGAGGCAGAGTCATTGGTGGTAAGATGAATAGTCTATAACCAAAACATTAAAGATAACTGACCAGTTATATGATATGCAGATAGACTACTACATAGACGATACAGAACCACTGTGGAGTTATAGATGAAAGATGGTAGGATGCAGGAATTTGCTGGTGGTGTGATGAAGAAAAAGCAGATAATCCTCAAATATAGTAGTGCTGTGAGACATGGTAACATTGTCGAAGGAGGTGCTGGCTGTATGGGAAGAGGTGTTATAGAAGAGTGTAGAATATTCAGGTTTTGCCTGTCTTTTTAGTTTATTTAGGGTACTAGTGTGTGGGGAGAGAGGTCTTAAGAGTAAGCAGCAGTGTTCCATTTAATGTCTAAGTGGGAGAAAATATTATTCAACTTTTGGAAAACTTCAGAAATCTACATAGGTCACAAGAAAGGAATTCAGGGGTGAATTATGAAGGTAATTATAGGCTTAGACTGATAAAAATGGGTCAGGAAGTTACAAAACATAAAGGGCTTATGATGTGAAGGAGAAGACTGAAGAGTAGCTAAAATGCTTGGAGAAAAAAGAACATTAAACGTTCTGTGGTGAAATGAACAATAGCAGGGTAAGCAACATGAGAAATTGATAAGAATTATTTTGGAGGTGCACTCCCTAGCAAAGTGGATGAAGACTGAATATAAAATCTAGTCTCCAGATTAAGAATGAATGCTTGTCTGATTACTTTTGTATAATGTAATGTAAATTCAATAAAGGTGTTAAAAAGAATGAAAGCTTGTTTTCTAGGTATTACACATGGACTGATTTTAATGTATGATTTATTTACTGTTGATGACAAACACTGCATATGTATAATGAGGTAAACATGCATATGTGCATTTGGGGCTGCTGAGAGACCCAGAGCAGTGAATGAGCAGTAGAAGTATGCTATAAGAAGAAAATGTGCACTGCTCATCTACATGATGGATTTGCAATGCAAGGAGGCACAAAAACAAGGATTTCTTTTGGGCTGGGAGAAAGAGTGCATTAGGTTAATGATTTACTCCTCCATCCCAGCTGGTTAAATTCTAATCATGTATCACCTTCGTATTTGTAGGCAGGTACTATTATGTTGTGACATCATTGTAATACTATCCTTGTTTCAACAAAACTTACATAAGAAAAGGTTTCCAAATTAAACTAGATCAAGCTAGTTCAATGCTATTTACATTTAACAGTCCATTAGCATAATCAAGCTGCTGATGTTCTCCCATTCCTTCCTTCCTTTCATTCATCTGCTGTACTATCTGTGAGTCTCTCATAAGGAATAGTACCACACAGGACCTGATTCTGGATATTTTGTTTCCCCTTATTTCTTAACTCCTTTTAGCCATAGTGTATCAAACCACCCTCATCTTCATCCATGTTTCTACTTACATCTAAAATCCTTATCTATTCTCTCTCATCTCTCTACTCTTATCTGCTCTGTCTGTATTCTTTCCTAACTACATTCAATCGTTCTAGTTTTTATAAAAATACTAATACTTAATTTATCATTCATTATACAGATACCTCACTAAAAGAATCATAGGCCTAAAGCAAATGCTCTATATTGACCACCAAAAAAAACTCCAGCTATACTCTGTCGCATATCGTCTACTCAGAGGTGATCTCTGTTTAACATAAAAGGCCATGTCAAACCCAAAGCTGTTGGACATGTTACACTTAAAGAAATCCCAATCCCTCAGAGTCACACACTCCAGGGATCTAAACCTTGTCATCACAATGAATAGGTTCCTGACCCAGAGACTTACCAGACTCTGGAATAGACTACCCATACATATCAAGCAGAGCATCTGTTTGGCCCTCTTCAAAAGGAACCTTGATGATTGGATGGAAGATAGTAAATTCACCCTAGGGATCATGTCAGTCACCCTGCTAGACAGAGGTCCAGGGAAGTAAATATTGTAGGAATAAATAGCTAAGGAATGGTTATGGCTAGGCTTGTATAGGCCCTACGGCCAATAGGCTAGTACCACCTATGAACCGATAAACCTATTAATCATTTATTCCTTATTACCTGGACTTATTTCTTTTTTTCTCAGCTTGTTTCTATTATTTGCCTATGTGATTCTGCCTGACTGAATGCCTCTCTGTAGTAGAAGTGACCATCCATCTCTGTATCTCATTTACCTGTTGTCCTTTATTCCTTTCATAACTTTCTTGCCTAAAGACTTCCTTCTCTCTCATATTATTTTCATTTCTGCTCTTCTTCAAGTATCCTAGGTTCAGGCCTCTTCCTTCTGGAACCTTATCATCACAAACCTCATATTAACATTTCAGATTCCTCTTAACATTTTTCCACTTATTTTCTCCCACTTTTTTTATCTTTTGTCTGTCTTATTTTCACTCACCTGGATCTACTTTCCACCTTGGTCCATGCCCAGTACTAGTGTTGAGACCACCCACACAAAAGAATTATGCAAACCTTTCTTACCCTATGAATTTCATAGCAAATGTCTGCTCAGATTTTGCTTTGAACCCTTTCATATAATTTGAGTTTTGTTGTTGAGTAATGTTTACACAGATATTAATCCAGCTTATTCTTATACAAACATGACTATTGTTTCCCATTTGGACTCAGCCTCGTCTAGTACCTCCTCATCTTAAAGGCAATATTTTCACCATTAAAGCTAGACTAATGTAACAACTTATTGAACATATGTTCCTGATATCTTCTTAACTTCAAAAAATTGTCTTATTTTCATGTGTCTAAGAAAGAGGCCACTTTACCAAGCTTCACAATTTTAGGCAGGAGAAAACTCTCGAGTGCAGTTGGAGGGTTGCTACTCAAAGTTAGTAAAATACTTTTGCTCAGATAACCTTGGTCAACTTTCCAATGTATTTGGATACAGTCACATTATCTGCAGTGTTTAAGTGTGAAGTCCTAAACCATTAGAAGTTGGTATTGCCTTCATTCCACTCAAAATGTGCAAGTGTGTGTGTGTGTGTGTGTGTGTGTGTGTGTGTGTGTGTGTGTGTGTGTGTGTGTGTGTGTGTGTGTGTGTGTGTGTGTGTGTAGAGGGAGTTTTCAATGACTCTTAACTAAGCAATAATTCAAGTTTGCCTTACTTTGAGGCAGGAAAATTGACTGGGAACCTACTTCTGCAACTTCCTTCTGTGACATTATCAGTAAATCTTTAGGACAGGTCAGAATGCATCATTTTGCAGCAAGACAGACAAAGTCACTGACAATCTATTACCCTTTACTGGATACACTCCACTCATCCTTGTAATATAAAAGCAAAGAGATTTTCAGGCTATGAAAGACCATTGTATCCAGAAAAATACTTCAGTGTTTCTGTACCTCAGCTGGGAATCTCTCTTGATTTCTAGCATAGACCGTACCCACCTTAAATGTTTTCTGTCCTTAAAGATGATCCTTTATTTATTAAACAGTACTGTTCTTGCAATACTTAAAGAAGTTGCTCCTCCAGAGAACCTCAGAGGTTAGAAAAGAAATTTTCCATTCCTTTGATGTCTTCTGCTTGCAATTTGATAATGATCAATAGAAGCAAAACTTGAGTGTAGCATCTTATTGGTAGAGTTCCACCAGCATTTAATTCTTACAGGTGTCTTATAAATATACATATACAGGCCTAATGTAAGTACCAAAACCGCCACAGTCTCAAACCCCAAAACAATGAAGCAAAATTATTGACTGGCAGAACACTGAAGGGAAGAAGCATGTGAGACATCCATTATTTGAGATTTTTGAACAGTATGGATGAAGGAATTGGCCCTTCCCCACTGTGATGTTATCTTGGAGTTGGTATACATAATTTGCAGGGGGTTAGAAGGGTGAGGGCATTTGCTTATACAAAAAAACAATGTTTTCTTTACTGACCATCTCCAATGCTCCAGTTTGATAAGTTAGTCTTGATGTTGTGAGGTTCAAAATTATGGCTATTTGACCATGTGAACTAGTCTGAAATTCACCAACTTTACCTTTGGTTAAATTTAGCCCACAAAATTTAGTTGACTAAACAGATGGCCAACAGATGTGGAGATTACAACATTCTTGTGGTAGGGAAATATGCTTTTTCCCAAGACAGTGCAATCTTGGTACAGACCCCTCATTGGAGGGGGGGGCTCAGAATGGCTTACCCCACTGCAGAAAATAATGTTGTAATGTAACTTTTAATTTGTAGTTCTTCATGAGCAGATATTGCTGATTTGGTGCATGAGTAGTAGTATGCTGACATTTGCAAAGTTGATGTTTTGTTGTCAGTTTTGTATACATTGAAATTTGGATGTTCCATTCAGTTTCAGTAAAAAAAAAAAAAAAACTTGTGTCTCCTCCACCTAGAATTTTCTGGAGACTTACCACCTACTTCTAATTCCAACTATCGTTTTTAGTTCTCCTACCATGTCTCATGGCAATAAGTTCAAAACCTTTCAACAGGTTGTCTTTAGCAGTACATGGACACCAGATTCCAAATCAAGTCATAATCAAATCAAGTCATAAATAACATCTTCTACACAAATTCTAGCCCAGAAAGATTGGTTAAGTATATGTTATAAAGGGATCTATATTACATAGTCAAAGTATGACAACTTCGAGAGTGATATGGTTGAAACCATAAGTTCAAAGCTGCCATATTTCGATTAGAAAAAAAAAAAAAGAAAAACAACATACCCGAGGGTTGTAAGCAGGGGGGCAACCCCCCATGCACCCCAACACCCCCTGCTCTTAAAATACACTAACTCTGAGGTCGTGCTACAGTGCAGTACCCTTTACTGCACTGTAGCATGACCTCGGAGTTGGTATATTTAAAGACCGGGGGGTGTGGGGGGTGCAGGGGGGTTTGTTGCCCTTGAGGAATAAATTGCCTATGTTACATTAAGAATGATAAACGAGTAATATTGCAATAGGGAATGGATGACAAACTGATAACAGGTTCATAGTTACTAGATATCTCTACCACAAAGAGGACGTTACCAACAAATGAAACCTGTAATTCACTTTATATGGTGTCACGACTCAAAAAGACCTCGGACTGAAGTAATAACTGTTTATTATATAAAAACATATAAATGAACCACACTGGTTAAGTGCTTTCATCTACTACATGTAGACTTCATCAGAACACCATTGTGATAGCCATACCAGTTTAACTAATGTTAGAAAACCAATAGGAATGGACTGTCAGTTAAAAAGTAATATTACATATTCATTCACCTAATAAATATTCCTACACCTAAAATGAATGCCAATCCACATAGAACTTCATATATCAAGTAGAACCATTAGAGAAAGTTTGACTCATTCTGTCCTGAAGTAGAAGGGAGGTTCATCTATACAGCTGAATGACTTTGACTTATATCTATGCTCAAGTTTCTGTTACTAACATTAGTGAGTCAGTGGTTTCCAACTGTCTTTTTAATATTTTAACTAAAATCATCTTATTACAGATTCCTGATATTTCTTGAAAAGGTGTGGCATCCATCAGAGGTTTCTGATGTTATTGACTATTCAGTCCTAGTTAACCATTGTTTAAAGTAGAATGTAATCCCATTTACACTTCTTGGCGTAGAGATCCACCACATTAGACAGAATACAATCAAATGGGGCAACGTCTGCTCTAAGCATTGTTTTGTAAAAAAGTTGAATGCATTAAGGATCAATAATGACCATATTCCATTCAGCATATTTATTAATCGAGTGCCATTCAGTTGGTCAAATCATGCAATCATCACATGGAAAAAAGCTGTCACAGCTGATTGGAAATCAGCTAATCAGACATTGCCAGCTTTGTTTCTGTATGTGCAATTAACAAGATTTCCTGAGTGAATGATCTAGCTATCCTCACAGGTAACTCATTTTCATTTGAAGACCAAAATGTGCATACAGTCAAAAAAGTCCATCCAAAGCTTAGTCCATCTTCATTATACCTTCATTAACTGTTATGAAGTCCCATTTCTGCCTATATTTTTCTTTTGTGATATTTTACAAAAGGGTATCTTGCCTACTGAAGAGGCCAGAGACAATGTAACATTGACCAGAGAAATTTGCTTTCTCTTTGGTATAGAGAGAAAGCATCACTGCTGTCACTTAAACTCACTTGGCTGGATTAAGATAGCAAGAAAATGAAAACTTATTCACGTAAAATTTTGCATTTAGATTTGTTCACAAAGGGAGGCCCTCATTAATCAATTAATTTCAAAAGTATGTTCACTCTTATAAATTCCTCTCCTTAAATGACATATTGCAATTGCAAGAAAAAGTATTTTTGGAGTTACTTTAATACAAAAAGAAAATTCTAGCAAAGCTAGACTTTCCGTTGTGTGATATCTCAAACCTCTTGTATCAGAGGCAGCATGGGATATATGCAAATTACCCTTTAAGGATATCAGGTGTTTCAGCTAAATGGCAATCCTGAATGTCCATGACTTTTTCTTTTGCTTTTACTTTTAAGTCTATTTATGGACAATTTCAGGCCAATAAAGCCAAACCTCTTCAGCTGTGGACATGCACAGCTAGTGTCATCTGATCTCTGTTTTCTGGACTCCTTCTGTTGAATTAATGTACAAAAAACACCTTCATTGTTATCTTCAGTTA